>NW_028148393.1:0-22277 GCF_947247035.1 Vipera ursinii | reverse complement strand
GGGAATGGAATAGAATAATAGAGGAATGAAGAATAGAATAGGATAGGATAGGATGGAATGGAATGGAATGGAATAGAATAATAGGAGGAATGAAGAATAGAAAATAGAATAGAATAGAATAGAATAGAATAGAATAGAATAGAATAGAATAGAATAGAATAGAATAG
This sequence comes from Vipera ursinii, assembly GCF_947247035.1. Lineage (NCBI taxonomy): Eukaryota > Metazoa > Chordata > Lepidosauria > Squamata > Viperidae > Vipera > Vipera ursinii. The sequence continues at coordinate 22,110 of NW_028148393.1, read as the reverse complement.
AATAGAATAGAATAGAATAGAATAGAATAGAAAAATGGAATGGAATGGAATGGAATGGAATAGAATTAGAATAGAATAGAATTAGAATAGTAAATATGGAATGGAATGGAATGGAATGGAATGGAATAGAATAGAATAGAATAGAATAGAATAGAATAGAATAGAATAGAATAGAATAGAATAGAATAGAATAGAATAGAGAGATTGGAATGGAATTGAATAGAGAAGAGTGCGAAGGGACCTCGGAGGTCATCTAGTCCAACCCCCTGCTCAGGCAGGAAACCCTATACCATTTCAGACAAAGGGCTGTCCGATGGCTTCTTTCTCTGGAACCTGAGAGGCAGGCAGGTGTGGGGTGAACCAGGGGCCAGTTGGAAAGGATTTTTTAAAAAGCCGCGCCGTGCGTCTCAGGGGAAGAGAATTTGAGGGGAAGGGCTGACACAGAAAGAGGTGGGGGGGGGCAGAGGCTGGAGAAGCAGGGCTTGCAGAGGTTGGGGCCTGAAATCTCACAAAGCCAGTCTTCCATTAGGGAGGAGCCAGAATGAATTGGAACGAACAACGGCTGGGAACCAGGAGAGCTGGGCGGCTTCCTGCAGGCACAAATTGTGCCTTTGTGACTTCCTAGTTTGAGCCCAGTTTGAAAAGGGGAGGGGGCTTTGCAAAAGAGAGGCGATGCTCCTCGGCAAGAGTCCTTTGGGAGGAAAACCACACACACACACACCCCAGCTCATTTTCATTCATTTTTCCTCTCTCACCAAACAGGACTGGAACGAGAAGTACATTCACCCCAACTACACGGACGCCTTAAAAGGCAAATTGCTGGAAACGGTAAATAATTGGTCTTCATTGCCGAGGGACGCGGTGTGGCTCAGTGGGTTAGGACGCTGAGCTTGTCAATCAGAAGGTCGGCAGTTGGGCGGGTCGAATCTCGAGCGCCGCGTAACAGAGTGGAGCGCCTGTTACTCGTCCCAGCTCCTGCCAACCTAGCAGTTCGAAAGCACGTCAAAATGCAAGTAGAAAAATAGGGACCACTCCGATGGGAAGGTCACAGCATTCCGTGCGCCTTTGGCGTCTAGTCATGCCGGCCACATGACCACGAAGACGTCCTCGGACAAGCGCCGGCTCTTCGGCTTTGAAACGGAGATAAGCACCGACCCCTAGACTCGGAAACGACTAGCACGCGTGTGCGGGGGAACCTTTACCTTTACCTTATTGCCAAGGAGAATGGGGAGGTGGGCTGAAGGGAGAAGAGTCCAGGACTTGCAGCAGTTTCGCTTAGTGGCCGTTCAAAGTTACAAAAGTGACCGGTGACTGTTTTTCACACTTAGCGACGTTGCAGCATCCCCGTGGTCACATACGTGATCAGAATTAGGATGCTTGGCAGCTGATTCGTATTTATGACAGTCGCCGAATCCCGGAGTCACAGGGATTTTGCCACCCTCTGGCGAGCAAAGCCAATGGGGAGGCATAGATTCACTTAACGACCGTGTGGCTAGCTTAAGAACTGCAGTGATTCACTTAACAACGTTGGCAAGAAAGGTCCTAAAATGGGACAAAACCCACGTAACTATCCCGCTTAGCAACAGAACTTTGGGGCTCAATTGAGGTCGTGAGTGGAGGACTGCCTGTACTGGAATTGGATGTTTAATTTTTTTTAAATTGTTTTAAAGTATTTTTAGAATTTTAATTGTAATATTATGTTTTAGATTCTGAGTTGCCCATAATTGTTTACTGGGATGGCAGCTACATAAATAAAAATAAAAATTAAAATGAAATGAAATGAAATGAATGGAATGGAATGGAATGGAATGGAATGGAATGGAATGGAATGGAATAGAATAGAATAGAATAGAATAGAATAGAATAGAATAGAATAGAATAGAATAGAATAGAATAGAATAGAATAGAAAGAGATGGAATAGAATAGAATAGAATAGAATAGAATAGAATAGAATAGAATAGAATAGAATAGAATAGAATAGAATAGAAAGAGATGGAATAGAATAGAATAGAATAGAATAGAATAGAATAGAATAGAATAGAATAGAATAGAATAGAATAGAATAGAATAGAAAGAGATGGAATAGAATAGAATAGAATAGAATAGAATAGAATAGAATAGAATAGAATAGAATAGAATAGAATAGAATAGAATAGAATAGAATAGAATAGAATAGAATAATAGAGGGAATGAAGAATAGAATAGAATGATAGGAGGAATAAAGAATAGAATAGAATAGAATAGAATAGAATAGAATAGAATAGAATAGAATAGAATAGAATAGAATAGAATAGAATAATAGAATAGAATAGAATAAACAAAAAAATATAAATTAAAATATGCAAAAATAAGATACAAAATATAAAATATAAAATAAAATGTGAAGTGAGTAAAATAAAAAGTGGTGAAGTGAAAATAAATAAAATGAAAAGTGAAGTAAAATAAAATAAGCAAAACGAAATAAAAGTGAAGTAAAATAAAATAAGCAAAACGAAATAAAAGTGAAGTAAAATAAAATTTAAAAAATAAAATGTGAAAAAATAAAATGAAAAATGAAGGAAAGTGAAATAAAATGAAGTGAAATAAAATAAAATAAAATGAAAAGCAAAGTAAAATAAAAATAAAATGAAAAGCGAAGTAAAGCAAAAAGGAAATAAAATGAAAAGTGAAGTGAAATAAAATAAATACAATGAAGTAAATTGAAAAGCCGAGTAAAGTAAAAATAAAATGAAATGAAAAGTGAAGTGAAATAAAATAATAAAAATAAAATAAAATGTGAAAAAATAAAATGAAAAGCGGAGTGAAATAAAATAAAAATAAAATACAGCGAAATAAAATAAAAAGCTGATAAAAATAAAAATAAAATAAAATGAAAAGTGAAGTGAAGTGAAATAAAATAGAATAAATACAAGGAAAAGGAAAAGCCGAGTAAAGTAAAAATGACATGAAATGAAAAGTGAAGCGAAATAAAATAAAAATAAAATAAAATGTGAAAAAATAAGATGAAAAGCGGAGTGAAATAAAACAAGAATAAAAATAAAATACAGCGAAATAAAATGAAAAGCTGAGTAAAATAAAAATAAAATAAAATGAAAAGTGAAGTGAAATAAAATAGAATAAATACAATGAAGTAAAAGGAAAAGCTGAGTAAAATAAAAATGACATGAAATGAAAAGTGAAGCGAAATAAAATAAAAATAAAATAAAATGTGAAAAAATAAAGTGAAAAGCGGAGTGAAATAAAATAAAATAAAATAAAATGTGAAAAAATAAAATGAAAAGCCGAGTAAAATGAAAAGGAAGGAAAGGGAAGGGAAATAAAGTTATAAAAGGAAACGAAATCGAGCGGGGGCAAAAGACCCCCGGGACTTCATCCCTTGTCCCCCCCCTCGGCCAGCCCTGCCCGGATGTCTACTGGTTCCCGCTCTTCACCGACGCGGCTTGCGACGAGCTGGTGGAGGAGATGGAGCACTTTGGGCAGTGGTCCAAGGGAGACAACACGGTAAGAGAGGGGCCGGATTCTTCCTTCGCGCCGGGGGTCCCTTCCTTGGCCACGTCCCCCGCTGGGGAAAAGTTTGCCAGGCAAGCGACTGATTCTCAGCTTGTCTTTTTTTAGAGCAGCTACCGCCTAACTTTCCTCGTTGTTTTTTTCAAGGACCAGAGGATTCTGGGTGGCTACGAGAACGTCCCGACCATCGATATCCACATGAACCAGGTCAACTTTGAGCGCGAGTGGTACAGGTTCCTCCTGGATTACATAGCGCCCATCACGGAGAAGCTCTACCCCGGCTACTACACCCAGGTGAGTTCGATTTCTAGGTGCCGGGACTGGAAACTCGAATCAATCCATCGGGGATAGAGCTGGAAGGGGCCCTGGAGGTCATCTAGTCCAACCCGCTGCTCGAGTGGGAGGCCCTGTGCCATTTCCGACAGGTGACTGCCCACTCTCTTCTTTAAGACCTCCAGTGAGGGAGCACCTAGTGTGTCTGGTGGCAAGCTGTTCCACTGGTTAATTGTCAGTAAAAAAGGTAAAAGGTAAAGGTTCCCCCACACATGCGTGCTAGTCGTTTCCGACTCTAGGGGCCGGTGCTCATCTCCGTTTCAAAGCCGAAGAGCCAGCGCTTGTCTGAGGACGTCTCCATGGTCATGTGGCCGGCATGACTAGACGCCAAAGGCGCACGGAACGCTGTTCCCTTCCCACCGGAGTGGTCCCTATTTTTCTACTTGCATTTTGACGTGCTTTCGAACTGCTAGGTTGGCAGAAGCTGGGACGAGTAACAGGAGCTCACTCTGCTACGCGGCACTCGGGATTCGACCCGCCAAACTGCCGACCTTCTGATCGACAGGCTCAGTGTCCTAACCCACTGAGCCACCGCGTCCCTAATTGTCAGGAAGTCTCTCCTTAATTCCAGGATGCTTCTCTCCTTGATTAATCGATCAGAATAGAGTTGGAAGGGACCTGGAAGGACTTCTAGTCCAACCCCCTATTCAAACAGAGGACCACCACCCCCTACATTTCAGACAAGTCTCTTCCAAGGATGAAAGACCCACAACGCCTAGTGGCAAGCTGTTCCACTGGTTAATTGTCCTCCCTCGCGGGAGAATTTGAACAGGTGGCTCTGGGCCTCGCCCCCCCCCCCGAAATGAAGGACTTTGAGGGTCCTTTGGGGGCAGGCCGAGAGAAAGGAGAAATTCGCTCCTCGGAATCAGTTCTTGCAAGCATTTCTCTTTCTCCAGCTGGCTTGTCAACGGAAGGCGGCTTGCTAAAGGTTTCCACAAGCCGTTGTCTGGCCCAGCCCGTTTCTCCCCTTTTCCGCAGACCCAGTTTGAGCTGGCCTTCGTCGTCCGGTACAAGCCGGACGAGCAGCCTTCCCTGATGCCGCATCACGACGCCTCCACGTTCACCATCAACATTGCCTTGAACCGGGTCGGGATTGATTACGAAGTGAGCGTAAGACCTCGGGGCCGGCTTCAGGGCCGGGCGAAAGGGCAGAGTCCGCGTAGGAAAGAGGGTGGAAAGAGGAAAGAGGGTGGAATGAGCGGGGGGGGAGCGGGGGGGGCGCTGTCGCTGGGCTCAGAGGGCCAAGGGCAGAAGCAGGGAGAGGAAGGAAGGGGCACCTACTGGCAAGGGATATTTGACTTTGGCCGAGTGTTAGAAGGCAGGGGGGAATATTAAGCCGAAATATTAAGCCGGAGAAGGAAGGAAGGAAGGAAGGAAGGAAGGAAGGAAGGAAGGAAGGAAGGAAGGAAGGAAGGAAGGAAGGAAGGAAGGAAAAGAAAAGTTTATTACAGCGAGGGAGGAAGGAAGGAGATGAGAAAGGGGGAAGGAAGGAAGGAAGGAAGGAAGGAAGGAAGGAAGGAAGGAAGGAAGGAAGGAAGGAAGGAAGGAAAAGTTTTTTACAGGGAGGGAGGAAAGGGAAGGAAGGAAGGAGAGAAAGAGAAGTTTATCACAGAGGGTGCCAAGAAGGAGGGAGGGAGAGAGAGAGAGAGAAAGGAAGGAAGGGGAGTGTGAGAGAATGTGAGAAAGAAAGAAAGAAAGAAAGAAAGAAAGAAAGAAAGAAAGAAAGAAAGAAAGAAAGGAGGGAGTGTGGGAGAATGTGAGAGAGAGAAAGAAAGAGAGAAAGGAGGGAGTGTGGGAGAATGTGAGAGAGAAAGAAAAGAGAGAGTGTGAGAGAATGTGTGAGAGAGAGAAAGAAAGAAAAAGAGAAAAAGAAAGTGTGTGAATGTGAAAGAAAGAGAAAGAAAGAAAGAAAGAAAGAAAGAGAGAAAGAAAGAAAAAGAGAAAAAGAAAGTGTGTGAATGTGAAAGAAAGAGAAAGAAAGAAAGAAAGAAAAGAAAGAAAGAAAGAAAGAAAGAAAGAAAGAAAGAAAGAAAGAAAGAAAGAAAGAAAGAGAAAGAAAGAAGTTTATCACAGAGGGAGCCACTGCAGAGGCTCGGTTGAGACATCTGCCAAGTGCCTTTTGCCATTTGGCAACTCCACACACACACCCCCGGCAGGCGGCACCCGTCAAAGGGTCCTCGAGGCTCAACAGAGCCCCCTTCTGCTTCTCTTCCCTGGCAGGGCGGGGGCTGCCGCTTCATCCGCTACAACTGCTCCATCCGAGCCCCCCGGAAGGGCTGGACCCTCCTGCACCCGGGCCGCCTGACGCATTACCACGAGGGCCTCCCCACCACCAAAGGGACTCGCTACATCGCCGTCTCCTTCCTCGACCCTTAGATAGAGCCACCACCGGGGGGGGGAGAAAAACTCGGAGGGTGGGGTGGTCTTTTGTTTTGCGCCAACCCCTTTGACCCCTGACCCCCCCCCCTCAGCTGCAGGAAAGAGTGCTGGGCTTGCAGAACAGACCATTTTGATCGGATACTGCTTGATTGGCCGGGCGGGATTGCCTAGGCCAGGGGTAGGCCACCTCGGCTCTTTTATGACTGGTGGACTTCAACTCCCAGAATTCCTGAGCCAGCCATGCTGAGGGGAAAGGGAGAGGTTCCAAGCTGAGCCAGGCTGGCTCAGGAATTCTGGGAGTTGAAGTCCACGAGTCATGAAGGGGTCCATAGTTCCCCCACGCTGGCTGAGGAATTCTGGGAGCTGAAGTCCAGAGTCATGAAGGGGCCATAGTTCCTCATGCTGGCTCAGGTATTCTGGGAGTTGAAGTCCCCGAGTCATGAAGGGGGCCATAGTTCTCCCATGCTGGCTCAGGAATTCTGGGAGTTGAAGTCCCCGAGTCATGAAGGGGCCATAGTTCCCCCATGCTGGCTCAGGAATTCTGGGAATTGAAGTCCATAAGTCATAAAAGAGCAGAGGTTGCCTACCCCTGGCCTAGATTCGGTAGGATCCCTTGAGGGATTCTGCCCACCCTCAGCCCCAGCCAGCCAGAGCCACCGGGCCACCCTCCTTTCCCCCAGGGGAGAGTGTGCCCACCTCCTTTCTTTCTCCCTGCCTCAGTTTCCACATCGTTCCTTTCCACGGCAGCGAGAAACACTTGGGAATTTTTCAGGGCATACCAAAGGCGCCTCGGATCCCGACGCCGGAGCGGAGAGAGTTTTTTTTTTCTACCTGTGTATTTATTAAAAAGTCACACACACCCCCTTTGTTCGGTCAGCCACTTCTTCGGCACAAGTTGTACAGATTTCGCTAGGAGATTTTTTTTTGGTTAACGTGAAACGTTTGACATTAAAAAGAGTTTTATTTTAAAGAGCCCAACGCCTGCCTGCCTGCCTGCCTTTTTCTCAAGCCTGTTGCGGTCGAAGGTCGTTCAGCGACGGCGTTTAAACGAATATTTCTGAAATTGCCCCTTCAAAGGTCATCCTGCCCCCCCCTCCGGCGATGAAATGGCCTCTTGCCGAGAAGCGAAAGCTGGACTACAGAGGCTGCAGTCGGTGTGTGTCTCTGTGATGTTTTGTGAAACTGCAACAGGAAAATAATGTTTAAAAGGGCAAATGAGGTTTACTGTTCCGAGTATGGAGGATTTGGAAATTGGCGGAGGCGTAAAGGGGGGTGGGGGGCTGCTATGTCCTGCTTCGACCAGCCCCATGAAAGCCGCAGCTTTACTCAGGTGTAAGCCTTGTTGAGCTCAATAGAGTTTCCTTGTGAGTAGACTTACGTAGGACTAGACCAGCTTGGACTTTTGAGGGATACCTGAAAGGAGATACCATGAAACAGTCTGTGCAGAGGAAAAGCAAATACTTAAAAAAGAGTTCTTTAAAAAAAATTTAAAAAAGCAGTAGCTATCTTTAAAATGTTCCCTTTAATCAAAACCTTCCACAACAGTTGGACTTCGCTCCCCATTATCCCCAGCCAACTGAATGGAAGGCACGGCAGCCCTAAATGGAGGGGGATGTTTTGAGTTACTAAAAACTGAACTCAGTACTCCAGAGCGTACGTGCGTGCGTGTGTGTGTGTACACACACACACACACACACACACACACATATATACATACATATATATATATGTGGATAGATAGATAGATAGATAGATAGGTATAGATATAGATAGATATAGATATAGATATAGATATATAGATATACATATATAGATATATATATACACACACACATACATACATACATATATCTTAATTATTGTTTTAACCTTGGGCATTTATTTAATCGCTTTTAACTTTTGTATCCTGTTTTCGTATTTATTGCCCTGTACACCGCCCTGAGTCCTATATATATATATATATATATGTGTAAATTTTAAATTGCTAACAAAGAATTAAGGGAGACTGATATGCATTTCAAACTTATTAGTTTTCATCAGTCAGCCATACCCTTCTGAGATTCGAACACACACATATATATATATGTATATATATATATATATATATATATATATATATATATATATATGTATGTATGTATGTATGTATATATATATATATATATATATATATATATATATATATATATATACACACACACACACATATATATACATATATACATATATACATACATATATATACCTACATATATAAACCTCAGAAAACACATATATATACATATATACACACACACATATATATACATATACATATATACATATGTATGTATACACACACACACACATATATATATACACACACACATATATACATACATCACACACACACAAACACATATAAACAGCTGCCGGACTTCAATTCCCAGGAGACGGCGGGGCGTGGCCGTCGCGCCTGGCGTGACGTCACCTCCCGTCGCGCCCTCTGACGTTTCCCGGGGCGCTTTAGGCGAGCGGCTGAGGCAGAAGGCAGGTGAAGGTGAGGCGCGTCGGGTGGGCTGCGACGCGGGTCTAGACGTGACGCGGCTTCTCGGGCGGTTAATTCAGCCCTCCGCCGGGAATAGAGAGGGGTGGTCGCGGAGAAGGTGGGGCTCGTTTAACTGCTCTCGCCCCCTTTTGCCCCTTCCCGGCCCGAGGGAGCCGAGCGGGACCCCTCAGGTGCGCCAGGGGGACACGTGTCTGAGGCGGTGCACGTGTGAACGCAGGTGACAGCTCGGAGGCAAGTTGCAGGCCGGTTTTGCTTTGGAGGGGGCTGTTTTGGGGGCCCTACGTGACAGGAAGGGGGACGGGTTGGTGGGGGCCGCGGAGGGGGCTGTGCATGATGGACCTCCACGTGCTCCCCCGGGCATTGCAAGATGGAGCTCTAGTACTCTCCTGGGCAGTGCATGATGGACCTTCACACACTTTCCTGGGCTGTGCACGATGGACCTCCATATGCTCCCCTGGGCAGTGCACGATGAAGTTCTAGCACTCTCCTGGGCAGTGCATGATGGACCTCCACATGTTTCCCTGGGTAGTGCGTGACGTACCTCCACATGTTCCCCCAGGCAGTGCATGATGGAGCTCCAGCACTCCCCTGGACAGTGCATGATGGACCTCCACACACTCCCCTGGGCAGTGCATGATGGACCTCCACACACTCCCCTGGGCAGTGCATAATGAACCTCCACACACACTCCTGGGCAGTGCATGATAGACCTCCACACACTCCCCTGGGCAGTGCATGATGGACCTCCACACACTCCCCTGGGCAGTGCATGATGGACCTCCACACACTCCCCTGGGCAGTGCATAATGGACCTCCACACACACTCCTGGGCAGTGCATGATAGACCTCCACACACTCCCCTGGCCAGTGCATGATGGACCTCCACACACTCCCCTGGGCAGTGCATGATGGACCTCCACACACTCCCCTGGGCAGTGCATGATGGACCTCCACACACTCTCCTGGGCAGTGCATGATGGACCTCCACACACTCTCCTGGGCAGTGCATGATGGACCTCCACACACTCCCCTGGGCAGTGCATGATGGACCTCCACACACTCCCCTGGGCAGTGCATGATGGACCTCCACACACTCCCCTGGGCAGTGCATGATGGACCTCCACACACTCCCCTGGGCAGTGCATGATGGACCTCCACACACTCCCCCGGGCAGTGCATGATGGACGTCCACACACTCCCCCGGGCAGTGTATGATGAACTTCCACACATCCCCTGGCAGTGCTTCATGGACCCTCACCCCCAGGCAGTGCATGATGGGAGTATTCCAGGATTGGCAGGGAAGCGTCTCTAAAACTGAGCCATTCAGGGTGATTCAGTGGTGGAAAATCTTGTCAGAGGTGAAAAGGTCTCTTGGTTGATAGCCTGCCTGGGGATCCTCTGTTTATAGGTGAATTATAGTTGTAAAATATACATTCTGTAAGGAAGAAGCCGAAATGTCTTTTATATTATGGTGATTTATGGCCACTGGCTTGCTCATGGTCAAGTTCAAGCCATTTCAGACTTCACCACCTCCATTTTCTAAATTTCCTTTTCTTAGACCACCCGCTTGCCCTCTCCAGCTCAGGAAAGAAAATGGTAACCATGCTTAGCTTATGAAAACTCCTGCTTGCATCTTAATAGTAAGTGCACTTGGGGGGCATTTCAAAGTTGGGACTGATTGGACTCTGGTTTGGGTGCTGCTAACTCCAACTCTGATCCTCAACAGGGTAATTTTGGCAAGAAAAACCTAGAGCAGGGGTAGGCAACCTTGGCTCTTTTATGACTCATGGACTTCAACTCCCAGAATTCCTGAGCCGGCATGGGGGAAACTTTGGCCGCTTCATGACTCGTGGACTTCAACTCCCAGAATTCCTGAGCCAGCATGGGGGAAACTTTGGCCGCTTCATGACTCGTGGACTTCAACTCCCAGAATTCCTCAGCTAGCATAGCTCAGCATGGAAACCTCTCCCTTTCCCCTCAGCATGGCTGGCTCAGGAATTCTGGGAGTTGAAGTCCACCAGTCATAAAAGAGCCGAGGTTGCCTACCGCTGAGTCCTAGAGCAAGGGTCTTCAAACTTGGCCCTTTGATGACTTGTGGACTTCAACTCCCAGAATTCCTCAGCCAGGTGTGCCTAGCTAAGGAATTCTGGGAGTTGACGTCCACAAGTCACCAAAGGGCCAGGTTTGAAGACCCCTGGCCTAGAGGTTTCAGAGCAATGAAAAATACAGGTGAGCTTCCTTCTAGCATTCTCCCAGAAATCCGGCCTTTTTGCTCCTTCGATTTGGGAAATCTGGTGAGTTCGTAACGTGGAACTTTTCCATGACCCCTTTAATAGAGTTAGGAAATTTGGCATTTGCCTGGGCTTCAAGCGTGTTGTGGAAAATACAGTGATTTCTTTAGCATGTTTATCTGGAGCCAGTGGTGAGTAATAATAATAATAATAATAATAATAAGTTGGAAGGGACCTTGGAGGTCATCTAGTCCAACCCCCTGCTCAGGCAGGAAACCCTATACCATTTCAGGCAAATGGCTGTCCAGACTCTTCTTAAAAACCTCCAGTGTTGGAGCATTCACAGCTTCTGGAGCTGGTTAGTTTCCATCTGTTGTAAACTAAGAGGGAGTCAAGCTATTCTCCAAAGCTCCCGAAGGCAGAACAAGAAGCAACGGATGGAAACGAATCAAGGAGAGAAGCAACCTAGAACTAAGGAGAAACTTAGAATTAACCAGCGGAACAACTTGCCTCCAGATGCTGTGAACGCTCCCAACACTGGAAGTTTTTAAGAAGAGACTGGACAGGCCTTTGTCTGAAATGGTATAGGGCTGGCTCAGGAATTCTGGGAGTTGAAGTCCATGAGTCATAAAAGAGCCGAGGTTGCCTATCCCTGGTATAGGGTCTCCTACCTGAGCAGGGGGTTGGACTAGAAGACCTCCAAGGTCCCTTCCCTTATTCTGTTAACCCCTTTTCTTCTTCCCTCTGCCTAATCCACATGTTTTCCCCTCCTAGCACAATGTCCCTGCACTTCGTCCGCTCTAAGTCCATCGTCGCTAGCAAAAAGGACAAGAGACATATGGCGGACGTCAGTGCCTCCCCGCTGAAGCATTTTGTCACAGCCAAGAAAAAAATAAATGGCATCTTTGAACAGTTGGCGGCTTACATCCAGGAGAGCTCCGTGTTTCTGGAAGGTGAGTTGGCCTCACACGCCGCAGAGCTTGCTGGCTTGGGCGCACGCGGGAGCGAACGCCCGCAGAACCAAGGAGACCAGAAGCACGAGTGTCTCTTGCAAAGCGATATTTTGCTAGGTGAGGTTAGGATTTGAATCCGGGGCCTTCGTTTCTGACTTTTTTGCTCGCCGCTTTTGTGTTGGGTTTTTTTTCTTCAGCAATCCTTGTCGTCTTCATGGCGCTTGTTGGTTCAGCTTTTATTCTGTTCTTAAACTGGGGTGCCCTTTCTATTTTTTTTTCTATATTTATAATACCGGATTTAAACACGAGTCCCTACCCCGAGGGGTTTACAATCTTAAATGGGGCCGTGAGAGAACAAACAACCTGTCAGAATCCATTTATATCCCATTCATAAAATCCTATATCTATGTTCTAAAAATCTTACATCCCCACTGGATTCTGACATTTTTCCACGGAGGGGAAGAGAAGATGTTAATAGGCGCAAGGGTGTTTATTCAGACTGCCGCGGAGGCTGTCTTCAAAGACAATAATAATAATAATAATAATAATAATAATAATAATAATAATAATGTTGGAAGGGACCTTGGAGGTCATCTAGTCCAACCCCCCCTGCTCAGGCAGGAAACCTTATACCATTTCAGACAAATGGCTGTCCAGTCTCTTCTTAAAAACTTCCAGGGGGGGGAGAAGCTTTGAACTAAAACAACAAAGGAAAGGGGGGGGGAAGAGATCCGGTTTGTATCTCCGATTTAAATCTCTAAAGGAAGGGAGTAATTGTCGTAAAGACATGAGAGTTCCCTCTTTCCCACGGAAGGATTTGACACCTGAATTTTAATTGATCCGGGACAAACCAGATGGCTTGAATAATAAACCTTTACTGTCAAAGTACAACATGTGTACCTTGAGATTAGCTGAGCCTCCCCCCCTGTGCTCTCTCCCCCCAACACACAGTGACCACAAACCCTCCATCCTACCACACTATGTGAACCCACTACACCACACTCCGGCCTCCCAAGTCAATTCTGCATAAGTTCACAGAGATTATGTCCCATTTAAAAGCCTAACAGCCCACGGATAAAAGCTATTTTTCAGCCTGTTGGTACGGCTGGCTATACTCCTATATCTCCTACCGGATGGTAGGAGAGTCAAGAGATACCGTCCAGGGTGTGAGTCATCCCTGAGAATCTTCCTCACTCTTCCAAGGCAACGAGCCCTGGCGAGGTCATCCAGTGGTGTCAGGGAACAGCCCACAATGTCTTGTGCTGTGCTCACTACCCTCTGTAATACTTTCCTATCCACGGCTGTCAGACCAGCATACCAAACCACAATACCATACGAGAGGACGCTCTCTATGGTAGACCGGTAAAAGAGGGTCATTAGCTGTTGTTCTACCCTGTTCTTCCGCAAGATCCTAAGAAAGTGAAGCCTCTGTTGGGCCTTTCTGGCCACCTGGGTTGTGTTAACTTTCCAGGTCAGATCTTTACAGAGGTAGACTCCCAGAAATTTAAAGGAGGAAACTCTCTCTACACAGTCCTCCCTGATGTAAAGTGGGGCAGGTTCCTCCCCGATGTAAAGGGAGGAGGTTCGACCGGGGACTCTTTAAAAACGTACCAAACTGTAACACAGTTTCAGATCCTGTCTAGTATTTCCATCTCCAAACATGTTTTAGTAAAAGCTCCTTTTGGACAATTTCTGTTTTCGAGAGTTCTTTCTTTCCTAAGATGTGGATTGGGGTGGGGTCCTGACACAACCGAAGGAAGGAAAGAGCCCAATCTGTTACCCGTATTTCTCAAGTTCTTAAAAACTTTCTTTCCTAAATTTCGTCTCAGTCTCCTGCCTCCAGTCTGGCCGTCCTCCATACCGGTGTGCCGAGCCTGCTAGATTTCGGTCCAGGTTTTCTGCAGGCTGTGAATATTCTGGATCAGGCTGTCGTTTAATGATTTATATCCCCTTGCTAAGACCCCTGTGCTTGGTCTGTATAGGCGGATATTATCACCGTTAACAGCCCTTCCCAGATAGCAGAACTCGTGAAAGTACCTTTTATCATCCGGAAGTACCTTTATTTACATGCAGAGAAGATTGCAGCACACAAGGTGAAGGAGAGGACGCATAGACGGGATTTTCAAGGTCAAAAGACAGTGACGACCCACAGTGTCTGCACGTGTATCCGCCGGTTATGGAGGAGGAGAATCACCGAGGGAGAAGGAGGAGGAAGTCCATCCCAGGAAGGGGAGGGGTGAAGGCACAGAGTCAGGAGAAGGAGGAGCAGAGTAGGAGGGCTTGGCTGACCAAGTCAAGTTAGCATATTATAATTTCCCCCAAAACAACCACTTCAATATGAGCCAGCCGTGTGCTGCAGCTGCCAAAATAGTAGTAACTGTGAGAGGGATCTCGGACTCTTAGTAGACAATCACTTCAATAGGAGCCAGCCGTGTGCTGCAGCTGCCAAAAAAGCCAACACAGTGCTAGGCTGCATTAACAGAGGGATAGAATCAAGACCACGTGAAGTACTACTACCACTTTACAAGGCCTTGGTAAGGCCACACCTGGAATACTGCATCCAGTTTTGGTCACCACGATGTAAAAAAGATGTGGAGACTCTAGAAAGAGTACAGAGAAGAGCAACAAAGATGATCGGGGGATCGGAGGCTAAAACATATAGGGAACGGTTGCTGGAATTGGGTATGTGTAGTTTAATGAAGAGAAGGCCTAGGACCAACAAGATTGCAGCCTTCCAGTATCTCAGGGGCTGCCCCAAAGAAGAGGGAGTCAAGCTCTTCTCCAAAGCGCCTGAAGGCAGGAGAAGAAGCAACGGATGGAAACTCCTCAAGGAGAGAAGCAACCCGGAACTAAGGAGAAACTTCCTGACAGTTAGAAAAATTAGCCAGTGGAACCACCTGCCTCCAGAAGTGGTGAATGCTCCAACACTGGAAGTTTTTAAGAAGAGACTGGACAGCCACTTGTCTGAAATGGTATAGGGTTTAGGGTTTCCTGCCTTAGCAGGGGGTTGGACTAGATGACCTCCAAGGTCCCTTCCAACTTCTTCTTCTTCTTCTTCTTCTTCTTCTTCTTCTTCTTCTTCTTCTTCTTCTTCTTCTTCTTCTTCTTCTTCTTCTTCTTCTTCTTCTTCATCATCATCATCATCATTATTATTATTATTATTATTATTACCACATGGTGGCAGCACAGTGAATGTGGCAACTTTAACCAACCAGGGCAGTGCAGAGGGACGCTGGGACTTGTAGTTCTGAAGCGGGCGGAGAGTTCTCCCGTTCTTGTTTTAGCTTGGCATCGTTGTTTTTTCTTTTTTGCTGGGAAAATGTCCTTTTTTCCCTGTATTTGCTGTTTTAAGAACTGTCTGGAAGCGTAGTTGGCGGCCTTCCATCCACTCACCTCCCCGCATGATATATTGCTGTTTTTCCAGAAACGCACAAGAACGGCGAGCTTGACCCGGTCACCACAGAGGAGCAGGTGTCGGAGGTCAAAGGCTACCTGTCCAAGGTCAGCGGGATCAGCGAGGTGCTGGCCAGGCGGCACATGAAGGTGGCTTTCTTTGGACGGTGAGTCGGGTTGCTGGCACCGGGGAAGCTTGGGACTCTCCCAAGGGGGGCTGGACTACATCCCCCATGATTCGGTCCTTCCGCCATGACCTGAAGACGTGGTTGTTCCAACAAGCGGGCCTGGACTGACTACGATTTTTAATTAAGCTTTTTTATTGGGTTAAATTGTTTTGTAATTTTGTATTTATTGTTTAATTCTCTCTTAAAAATTTTTACTTATGTTTTTTTAATTTTTATTGTTGTGAGCCGCCCTGCGTCCTCAGGGAGAAGGGCGGCATATAAATTTAATAAAATGAAATGAAACGGTTCTTGAGTCCAGCCTGCAAAGCTGGCTGGAAGGAGTCCAGCACAAATTGTCCACGGTGGGCACGTTTTTGCTTCCCCCGAGTTCAGAACTCGACACAGTCCCAAAACGAGGCGGCGAGGCTCTCGGAAAAGTCCCCGCCTCTGGATAATCGACTACCTCGCAGGGTTGTGCTGAGGATAAAGTGGGAGGAAGTGACCGTCCGTGCTTTGCCGTTTTTAGGACGAGCAATGGGAAAAGTACGGTGATTAACGCCATGCTGTGGGATAAAGTCCTTCCGTCTGGGATCGGCCACACCACCAATTGCTTCCTGAGAGTGGAAGGGACGGACGGACAGGATGCTTTTCTCCTCACCGAAGGCTCCGAGGAGAGGAAGAGTGTCAAGGTATAACGTGGGAACCAGCCCCAAATTGAGGATCAGAGAAACATGGGGAGGAATTACATTCTCTGAATACCTAGAGCTGCCGGAGGCTGCTGGCCGACATAATCGGGACTCCCCGACCTTGGCAACTTGTAAGCCTGGTGAACGTCAACTCCCAGAATTCCCCAGCAACGCTGGGGAATTCTGGGAGTTGAAGTTCACAAGGCTTACAAGTTGCCAAGGTCGGAGAGCCCTCACATAGATGGCAGTGTGGGTGACCCATTACTTCAAAACCGGATTTATTTTTATTTTATTTTTTAATCCAGCCGTCACCTACATTGTCCAGCGGATTATTATTATTATTATTAAATTCTTCCATTATTTTTTTTTAAAAAAAACAAAAACCTCTTCGTAACGATTTCCTCAGTCTTGTCTTCCTTTCTTTCTCCTGCGCCAGACGGTCAACCAGCTGGCTCACGCCCTCCACCAGGACGAATTGCTGACCGCCGGGGGTCTGGTCAGCGTCATGTGGCCGAATTCCAAGTGCCCTTTGCTCAAGGACGATCTCGTTTTGATGGACAGGTGAGTGGCTGTTTTATGACTGGTGGACTTCAACTCCCAGAATTCCTGAGGCAGCCGTGCTGAGGGGAAAGAGAGGTTTCCAAGCTGAGCCATGCTGGCTGAGGAATTCTGGGAGTTGAAGTCCTCAAGTCATGAAGGGGCCATAATTCCCTCATGCTGGCTGAGGAATTGTGGGAGTTGAAGTCCACGAGTCATGAAGGGGCCATAATTCCCCCACGGTGGCTGAGGAATTCTG
This sequence comes from Vipera ursinii, assembly GCF_947247035.1. Classification (NCBI taxonomy): domain Eukaryota; kingdom Metazoa; phylum Chordata; class Lepidosauria; order Squamata; family Viperidae; genus Vipera; species Vipera ursinii. The sequence continues at coordinate 5,116 of NW_028148393.1, read as the reverse complement.
GGAGTTGAAGTCCACAAGTCATGAAGGGGGTCATAGTTCCCCCCACGGTGGCTGAGGAATTCTGGGAGTTGAAGTCCACGAGTCATGAAGGGGGTCATAGTTCCCCCCATGGTGGCTGAGGAATTTGGGAGTTGAAGTCCACGAGTCATGAAGGGGGTCATAGTTCCCCCCACTGTGGCTGAGGAATTCTGGGAGTTGAAGTCCACAAGTCATGAAGGGGGTCATAGTTCCCCCCACTGTGGCTGAGGAATTCTGGGAGTTGAAGTCCACGAGTCATGAAGGGGGTCATAGTTCCCCCCATGGTGGCTGAGGAATTTGGGAGTTGAAGTCCACGAGTCATGAAGGGGGTCATAGTTCCCCCCACTGTGGCTGAGGAATTCTGGGAGTTGAAGTCCACGAGTCATGAAGGGGGTTATAGTTCCCCCATGCTGGCTCAGGAATTCTGGGAGTTGAAGTGCCCAGGTTGCCTACCACCGTCCTAGACCTAGAGGACCTGTGTGTGTGTGTGTGTGTGTGTGTGTGTGTGTGTGTGTGTGTGTGTGAAGAGAACACCATTTCAGCGTGTAAATTACGACCTCAGTTCTGTGTTTCTTAATATATGTTTATTAGCCCTGGGATTGACGTCACCACCGAGCTGGATAGCTGGATTGATAAATTCTGCTTGGATGCGGATGTGTTTGTGTTGGTGGCCAACTCCGAGTCGACCCTGATGCAGACGGTAAGAAAGCGGGTCCCTTTCGTGCCCTGCCTCCGGGCCTTTGTTTTTAGCTAAGCTTTTGCAAGAATCACCCAAGTTGCAGCATGCTTCCGGACACATGCACACACACACACACACACAGCCGGGCATTGCGCGCTGGCGAATTACAGGAGACCAGCTGGATTTGTTCGTTTTTCTGTCTTTCGCATCACTCGTCACAACCGGTGGCAAAGCTGAGTTTGCAACTCCTGTTTTTTTTTTTTTAAATTCATCGAAGACACGGTTGGGTCTCTCAGCTCGAGAAACCTGAAAAAGCGGGGAAGCAGGGGGCAGGAGGGGGCAGAAAGGTTGAGTTTTTGAATAGAGGATTCCTTTTTTTTTTTTAGCCAACCGTGTGCGGTGGCAGCCGCCAAAACAGAAGCTAAGACAATCCTTGGTCGTATAAAGAGAGGGAAAGAACCAAGATCGTGCGAAGCGTTAGTACCGTTTTATAGAGCTTTAGGGAGACCCCCGGCTGGAATTCTGCATCCAGTTTTGGTCACCACGTGGATTAAAAAAAAAAGATGTTGAGACTTTGGGGAAAGGCGCAGAGAAGAGCAACCGAGATGGTTAGAACCAGGGCTTTTTTTCTCATCGAACGCTCAGAGCGGAGTTCCGGCACCTTTTTTGGATGGAACCTTGTAGGGTAGGCAAGGCGGGTTGTATGACGTGTGTGAGTTCCGGCACCTTTTTCTTTTACAAAAAAAGCACTGACTAGAACATAATGAAGAACGGCTGTAGGATTTGGGTTTGGCCAGGCTGGACAAAAAAGAAGGGGCGACACTATAGCAACATTCCAGTCTTTGAGGGGCTGCCACAAAGAAGAGGTGGGGTGGGTTTCCTGCCTATTCTCCAAAGCACCAGAAGGCAAGACAAGAAACCACGGATGGACACTAATCAAGGAGAGAAGCAACCTGGAATTAAGGAGACACTTCCTGGCAGTGAGGACAATTAACCAGTGGAACAGCTTGCCACCAGACGTTGTGGGTGCTCCATCACTGGAGACTTTTAAGAAGAGACTGAAATTGCATTGGGATTCCTGCTTAAGCAAGGAGTTGGACCGGTAGGCAACCTTGGCTCTTTTATGACTCATGGGCTTCAACTCCCAGAATTCCTGAGCTAGCACAGCTGTCTCAGGAATTCTGGGAGTTGAAGTCCACGAGTCATCAAAGAGCCAAAGGTTGCCTACCCCTGGACTAGGGAGATCTCCAAGGTCCCTGTTCTGATTCTGATTTTTCAAGCTCATTTTATCCCAAAGCTGCTTTTTATCCCAAAGCTAATTTTAACCCCAATTTTATCCCAAAGATCATTTTGTGACGTTCGTTATTGTTGTCGTCTTTCGTTCTTTTCTTTTCGGCCAATCCAGGAGAAACAGTTCTTCCACAAAGTCAACGCTCGCCTCTCTCGGCCAAACATTTTCATTTTGAACAACCGCTGGGACGCTTCGGCATCCGAACCGGAATACATGGAGGAGGTGAGGCTTCCTCCGGGGTTGCCGAAGGAGAGCGGCCCCGAATATAGGAAGATTGGCCTGTCTTTTTTTTTTTAATTCCATTTATATCCCGCCCTTCTCCGAAGACTCAGGGTGGCTTACAAGCTTAGCAGTAGCCTTCATTCTATGTATATGCCTGCTTGTTAGGGCTTTCACACACACCCCAAGCGGCATTATTACAAAGTCAGCTTATTGCCCCCAACAATCTGGGTCCTCATTTTACCTACCTCGGAAGGATGGAAGGCTGAGTCAACCTTGAGCCTGGTGGGATGTGAACCTGCACTAATTGCAGGTTCTTGTCTACCCCTTATCGCTATCCCCTCCTGCAGGTTCGCCGGCAGCACATGGAACGCTGCACCAGCTTCCTGGTGGACGAGCTGGGCGTGGTGGATCGGGCCCAGGCTGGCGACCGCATCTTTTTTGTCTCTGCGAAAGAGGTCCTCAACGCCCGCATCCAGAAGGCTCAGGGTATGCCTGAAGGAGGTGAGAGACCCTCTTAAACCAGTGTTTCTCAGCCTTGGCAACTTGTAAGATGGGCTGGGGACTTCGACTCCCAGAATGAATTCTGGGAGTCGAAGTCCACAAGTCATAAAGTTGCGGAGATTGAAAAAAAAACACTGCTCTAAGCTCTCCCTGTTTCTAAATCTGCAACCCCTTCCTCCTTAAAAAAAAAAAGACACTTGACGTTGCTCCTGGCTATTCCAGTTTGCCTTGGTGCCCATGAGGACTAGGAACTCTTTTTAAAACAACCCAAAACGTGGGCCTGTTTTGCTGTTCAAATCTGATGGTGCTTGTTTTTTCTTTGTAGGTGGGGCACTGGCGGAGGGTTTCCAAGTGAGGATGTTTGAGTTCCAGAACTTTGAGCGAAGATTTGAGGCAAGTGCATTGTTGGACGTTGATATTTATAGCGAGGGTGATGATGTTGGAAGGGACCTTGGAGGTCATCTAGTCCAACCCTCCGCTCAGGCAGGAAAGCCTATACCAGTTCAGACAAATGGCTGTCCCAGTCTCTTAAAAACTTCCAGTGTTTGGAGCATTTACAGCTTCCGGAGGCAGGTTGTTCCACTGGTTAATTGTTCTCACTGTCAGGAAATTTCTCCTTAGTTCCAGGTTGCTTCTCTCCTTGGTTAGTGTTCCATCCATTTGTGTGTGAGTTTCACTGCCCTTCAGAGCTTAGAGATGTGGGTGGTAAATTCTAACCCATTTCCTCAATTTACCCATTAAATTTAACAATGGTGATTGTTAGAATATGTTGTTGAAAAAATGGTTTGTTTAACAGAGTATTATTAATACACAGTGGAAGTTGTACTGGGACTTTTAGGCAAACAGTAATGCACTAACACGAGTTTTATAACTTATTTTTACTCAGACAACAAAAAGAAACACAGTAAGAAATAGTCCAAGTATCAATCCAGTATCATGCACATAAAAGTCAGTCCATAAAAACATAGTATCAAAATACAAAAGCTGCTTACCAATATCAAAAACAATATACACTGTAGCAAGCAGTTGATTCTTGAGAGAATAAATATCAAGTTAGCAAACAAGAGAACAAGAGGTATCCAAACACTAACATCAAACACATATACAAGAGCAACTATGTGTAACATCTAACTCTTTTATGTGGAATAATTACAGCCACACCCTTAGGCCGTTTAACTCCTTAAAGGTGCTTTTACTCCATTATATAATATTGTCACCCAAATCAAGTTTAATCTCTAACAGTGATGTTGTTAAATTTACATGATAGGACTAGGCCTGTAACACAACTAGACCCTGCAGTTTAAATTTTTTAATATATAAGAGCCGTATATTTTAGCAAGCAAAGGATTTTTTTTTCTTGGTAATTAATAACAAAAAAAAAAAATCTGGAAACTATCCTGAAGAATCAAATAGAAGGCCCTGTGAACAATGTTATCCAGAGCACTTTACACTGGTTCTTTCATCTGTATGCACCTCCTTTTGATAAACCCTCATTTTTGAACTACGAGAACATTGGTATAGGGCACAGGTCTGCAACCCGCGGCTCCGGAGCCGCATGCAGCTCTTTCAGCCGTCTCCTGCGGCTCCTAGTCCTCTGCCATGTGCAGTCCAAAAAAAAAAAAGTGGGACTAAAAAAGTTCAACCAATCAATTCAAATATGCAGGGTAGGTGCATATCTCACCTTGGCTCCACTCTTCAGTCAAACCCTGTTCTGCGCATGCGCTCCCAACTTTTCCTTTTGTGAGGGAACCAGTTCCGAGTGGCTCTTTCACTGTTTCAGGTTGCTGACCCCTGGTATAGAACAGACATGTGAATCACAAGGCCCGGGGGCCGGATCCGGCCCGCGAAGTGGTTTCATGTGGCCCGCGAAGCCATCCTGGAAACAGTGAGGGAACGGCCCCCACTGCCTTGGCCCTGGCCCAGAGACCCTCCTTCTGCCAGAGACCCTCAGATCTGTCCCACTCCTGCCCAGGCCCCCACAGGCACCCTTGATGCGAATGATGTAGAGCTGGCCACGCCCACCCAGTAGGCCATACGCACTCTAGCCACACCCACCCAGTAGGCCACGCCCACCCTGGCCGCACCCACCTGCCCCCCCCCCAGGGCAACCACAATGCTGATGCAACCCTCAATGAAATTGAGTTTGACACCCCTGGTATAGGGTTTCCTGCCTGAGCAGGGGGTTGGACTAGATGACCTCCAAGGTCCCTTCCAACTTCTTCTTTTTCTTCTTCTTTTTCTTTTTCTTGTTATTCTTGTTATTATTATTATTATTTGATCTGGTGCCAGAGTCGGAAGCAAAGGATATTATTTAAGCAGATAATCCTGCCTATTATTAAGTAGATTCCTAATGCGGCATCCTAAAGACCCTGGTTGGCCTATTGTTACTGTGATTAAGCCGCTAG
>NW_028148394.1:0-15975 GCF_947247035.1 Vipera ursinii | reverse complement strand
TTAGACCTTAGACCAATTTGGTAGGGGGGGGGCGCTCCTTTGCCTGAAATCGGGGAAGGGAGCGTCTCATAACAAGGGTGTCCAATTGGAATTGTTCACCCACCCCAAAGAGGAGCCCAAATCAGAGGAATGCTATCAAAGGGCCCCTTCTGCATTCTTGCCTACAGTACCTTCCAGAATTTCTGAAAAACCCATGTCAATTAGGAGCTAAGGAAGCACATCCTAGTGGTCCCTTGCTGCAGAGCTGTGCAATGCTTCTTGCGTTTGCAAGAAAACCACCAAGCTACAGAGAGTACCAGGACCCCACAGTCATCCTCCTCCTCCTCCACCTCTTCCCTCTTCCTCCCAACCCCCCTCCCTTCTAGCATTGATGATGTTACCTAACTTGTGTAATGAAATATCTGCAAGGAAACCACCAAGCTCAGAGAGCACCAAAGACCCCACTCTCCTCCTTGCTCCTCCTCCTCCTCCTCCTCCTCCTCCTCCTCCTCTTCTCTTCTTCTTCTTCTTCTTCTTCTTCTTCTTCTTCTTCTTCTTCTTCTTCTTCTTCTTCTTCTTCTTCTTCTTCTCTTCTTCTTCTTCTTCTTCTTCTTCTTCTTCTTCCTCCACCAAGCTCAGAGAGCACCAAGGACCCCTCATTTCAAACCTGAGCTATAGATATTCTCCGTTATTAAAGTAGAGTTTGCAACACTTACGGAATCTGTTCCAGCACAGTCAGTAGGCCACGTTTGGGAGCAACCATGCCCGGGACAAAAGATTTATAATCCACAATCATCCACTGGTTATTGTACCTGTGTAAAATGAAAACAAAAGGGAGGGCTATGAGATCATCTATCTCCGGTCTACAACACAGTCCTTTCAGCAGTTCCAAGAAGGCTCCACACCCATTTGCACCACTCAGGTGACCCTGAGGACACAGATAAACCTCCAAGTGGCCTCGAGGACTCTCCGAAAGAATGCAAATGACCAGCTGTCTGCAAGGAGTCTAAATCCTTCCTTTCCCCACCACCCAGTCAGAGCTGAAGAAGCTTCTTGGATGAGAAGTGAAATGTCTTCAAAGAAAAAGCAAGGAAGTCCAGTTGCCTCCTGAAAAAGCACCTTTGGGCTGGACAGAGCAGACATTGTAGTAAGTAGAGTAGGACTAGAAGACGGGGTGAAGGTAGAGGCAATGTTCAACTCCAAAACTCAAGACCTTCACCATGCCAGAGTTGTCCTTCGGTACCCCGACTCACGTGCCACTGTTGAACTTCTCAAAGATGGCCGCCCATTCTGCTCCAGTCCTCGCCAGCCGATTGGCCACAATGTTGCGCAACCATTCCAACACACTGTTGTCAGCTTTAATGAATTTCCAAAGGTCACCGTTGCTGTTTCCAATAGTAGTTTTCCAGACTCACCTGCAGGAAGAAAACATGCTGAGCATCTCCCCTTGAAGAGGAATTAAACAGCCGGGCCCACATAGGGATTCTTCCCTTTAGATCGTATGGATGTTCCTTATTTGTTTGTATCCTGCCTTTATTAGTTTTACAACTAACTCAAGGTGGCGAACACAACAACAACACTGTGAGGTGGGTTGGGCTGAGAGAGTGTGACTGGCCCAAGGTCACCCAGCTGGCTTTCATGGCTAAGGAGGGACTAGAACTCTCAGTCTCCCGGTGATTGGCCCAAGGTCACCCAGTTGGCTTTCATGCCTAAAGTGGGGCTAGAACTCACAGTCTCCTGGCGATTGGCCCAAAGTCACCCAATTGGCTTTTGTGCCTAAGGCAGGACTAGAATTGTCAGTCTCCTGGTGATTGGCCCAAAGTCACCCAGTCAACTTTCAAGCCAAAGGCAGGACTAGAACTCACATTCTCCTGGTGATTGGCTCACAGTCACCCAGTTGGCTTTCATGCCTAAGGCAGGACTAATACTCCCAGTCTCCAGCCGATTGGCCCCAAATCACCCAGCTGGCTTTCATGCCTAAGGCGGGACTAGAACTCACCATCTCCTGGTTATTGGCCCAGAGACACCCAGCCAACTTTCAAGGTTAAGGATGGACTAGAACTCATGGTCTCCCTCTTTCTAGCCTAGTGCCTTAGCCGCTAGACCAAACTGGCTGTCTTCCTTATCTTGTCATTCCGTTCAATTATTTTTGAAAGATCTACATACGCCTCACTAAAGATGAATTCCTCAAACTTAAGATAAAGGAATTGTGGGTGGTGGTGGTGGTGGTGGTGGCTACAGTTCCCAAACTATCCATAACATCAAGGAGCCCTGAGATTTGGCCGGTATCACAAACGAAACTGGTTCAGCACCCTGGACAGCACTTAAGCACTGGGCCAGGGTTGGTTCTGCTGCAGGACTACGGACAGCAATTTACCTCTACAAGGAGTCCTTGATTTATGACCACAGTCATGGGCAGGATTTATGTCACTAAGCAAGGTGTTCGTTAGCTGCCTTGCATCCAGTTTCACAACCTTTTGCCCCACAGTTGTTAAGTAAAACGTGCGATTGTGAAGCGAGGTTCACAAGGTTACAAATAGCAATGGTGTGAACACTGCAACCCTTGAAAATATATGCTGGTTGCCACAATACTCAAAATTTTGCTCACCTGACCATGGGGAGGCTGCCATGGTCGTAAAGGCGAGGACTTGATACTACGTCACTTTTCTCAGTGATGTTGTAAGTGAATGAATGATTAAGTCAAGGACTGCAATGTAAATACCTGCCACAAGCCACCGCTTGGGTGTCATTACTATATGTTGTCCAAGCCAAGGCGGAGCCAAAAGAAACCAGCAACTCACACCACTTACCAATCCGCTACTCAAGATGTAGAAATCATCGCCGGAAAAAATAGTGCCAGGATACGAAGAGAAAGCTTGGGTGTGGCCAGGAATTGTGGTATCGCCTGAAGAAAAATAATGCAAAAATCTGTTAGCACCCACATATCCTAGCCACCTTGCCCTTCCCAAAATACAGGTAGAACTTACAACAATTCATTTAGTGATGGTTCAAAGTTACAATGGAAGTTTTACGCTGAAAAAAAGTGACTTTTTTCACACTTACATCCCTGCTTAAAGTCTCCTGGGGGTTGGGCTAGACCAGGGGTAGGCAACCTTGGCTCTTTTATGACTCGTGGACTTCAACTCCCAGAATTCCTCAGCCAGCCACGCTGAGGGGAAAGGGAGAGGTTTCCATGCTGAGCCATGCTGGCTCAGGAATTCTGGGAATTGAAGTCCACCAGTCATAAAAGAGCCCAGGTTGCCTACCCCTAAATTAGGGCAATAGACCTCAACTCACAGAATTCCTGAGCCAGCATGGGGGAACTGTGGACTTCAACTCCCAGAATGACTCATGGACTTCAACTCCCAGAATTCCTGAGCCAGCCACGCTGAGGGGAAAGGGAGAGGTTTCCATGCTGAGCCATGCTGGCTCAGGAATTCTGGGAATTGAAGTCCACCAGTCATAAAAGAGCCAAGGTTGCCGACCCCTGGCCTAGAAGACTTCCAAGGTCCTTTCTGGCCCTATTATTCTTTGTTCTAAATGCTTGGCTTATTTCAATTTTTCCACACTTTTTACTCACTGTGAGGTAAAGTCCGGAATGGCAAAGTATACTTTTTGAGAATGCGCAACATGGCTTCGTAGTTATTCCACGTGACGTGTGAGACAAGGAGATCCTGATTGCCAGGTAAAAGTTTGATCAAAGCCGAACAGGAGCCAGAACCAAGATTATCCTCTTCTTCAGGTTTATTGAAGGCCGATTCCAGGTCTTCGAGATCGCCTCCCAGCTGGAACAAGCTAGAAGGATCACAGAATCACATGCCTGGGAGAGACCCCGGAGGTCTTCTAGTCCAGCCCTCCCGCCCAAGGCAGAAGATCTTATTCCATCCCAGAAAACAAGCGTCTTCCTCCACTTATCAGGGAGAGAATGATGTTGGCTTATCTTTTAGGATTCAGATAAAAAAAAATTATCTAAACCATCTTACATAAAGCAGAACGGTCATTGCAGATAAACTAGATTAGAAGGATTGTTTCGTATGAGAGAGAGAAGTTTGGTCTAGTGGTCAAGACAATAGACCAGAAAGCTGGAGACTGTGAGTTCAAGTCCCACCTTTGACATTAAAGCCAGCTGGGTGACTTTGGGCCAATCACAGGGAGACTCTGAGTTCTTAGTCCCGCCTTAGTGTGAAAGCCAACTGGGTGAACTTTGGGCCAATCACAGGGAGACTCTGAGTTCTAGTCCTGAGTTCTAGTCCTGAGTTCTAGTCCTGCCTTAGCCATGAAGGCCAGCTGGGTGACTTTGAGCCAGTCCTCCTCACTCAACCCAACCCACTTTGCAAGGTTGATGCTGGGGAAACGGGAGGAGGCAGGAGTATTCGACGCCTTGAATTATTTATAAAATAAATAATAAAGGTGGGATTCAACTGAAGAAATAATCTTAAAACAAATCAGTCAGGTAGATCTTCTCAAAGGTAGATTATTCCAAAGTAGCAATAATCAGAAGGATTATGCTAAGAAGACCTGGCTCTTCGAGCTTTCTGGCCTGGGCTGAGAATATTAACTGGGGTTTTAATTGTATTTTAATTGTTATTGGGGTTTTTAGTTTCAAGGTTAGTTTAATCATTTTAATTGTTTTTAATCTATGTAATTTGTTGTACTGTTTTAAAAAAAAAACCTTGTGAACCGCCCTGAGTCCTACGGGAGAAGGGCGGTATATAAGTCTAATAAAATAAATTTTAAAAAAAATAAATATGCACACGATAGAGGTTTCCAAGCTTGAATTAAATCCAAGACTCCTCTCTCTCTCTCAAATATTTAATAACAGAATAACAGAGTTGGAAGGGACCTTGGAGGTCTTCTAGTCCAACCCCCTTCTCAAGCAGGAAACCCTATTTCAGACAAATGTTTGTCCAATCTCTTCTTAAAAAGCCTCCAGCGATGGAGCACCCATAACTTCTGGAAGAATGTTGTTCCGCGACCAGTTAATTGTTCTCACTGTCAGGAAATTTCTCCTTCGCTCTCAATTTACTTTGCCTCCTCCAGCTAAGCAAAATATTTTCTGCCTAGTTGTCCGTTTGGAGCCTGCCCTGCTTGTTTACGCAATCCCAAATTCCTGGAAAGTTTCCAGGGCAAGGGGAAGGTTGCTTCTGACCCAGAGTGTCTACTTCAGGCTCCATCGTTATCTTGGAAGCGATAAGCCTTTAGATCAACACAAGCAACTTTTAGGCCATCTACAATCTGCATGCAACAACAACACATTCATCACCACAGAACAGAGAATAACAGATTTGGAAGTGACCTTAGAGGTCTTCTACTCACAATCCCCTGCCCACGGCTGGAGATCCTACAGCAGGGGTCTTCAAACGTGGCCCTTTGATGACTTGTGGACTTCAACTCCCAGAATTCCTCAGCCAGCGTGCACGCTGGCTGAGGAATTCTGGGAGTTGAAGTCCCACAAGTCATCAAAGGGCCACGTTTGAAGACCCCTGCCCTACACCATTCCGGACAAATCCCCTGACTTAACCCAGTGGTGTCCATCCTTGCCAACTTCAAGATTTGTGGACTTCAACTCCCAGAATGGCCCAGCAGGCGTACTCTCCTCCCCTTCCTCTCTCTGCTTTTTGAAAGGGACTTACAGAAAGCCGAAGGAAGCGACAGAGAATCTGCCGGTCGGGAAGGAAATTTGACCACTGTACCCGTCTTCAAAACCTTTCAGCTGGAGCAGAACGAGGCGAACCTGGAAATTTGGATGGGCAACACAGAGGCATCATTCACAGGAGACGGCCTTGAAGAAAACACGTGGCAAACATCAGCAAAACAGCCTGCGCCCGTCTTCATCGGGGAAGGGACCCAAGGCAGAAAACATTCTGCAGCGAAGAAGGCTCCACACTCCCATTTGCACCACGCAGGCGACCCTGAGGACACAGGTAAACCTCCAAGTGGCCTCAACGGCTCTCTGAAAGATGGCAGACGACCAGCAGTCTGCAAGGAGTATAAATCCTTCCATTCCTCCCACCATCCAGTCAGAGCCGAAGAAGCTTCTCGGATGACAAGCGAAATGTCTTCATAGAAAAAAAAATAAAGCCTGGTTGGCTCCTGAAAAAAGCACCATTGGGATAACCATGACTTGGACGACTGAGAATTTTTGTAGAAATTAGTAAAAGTTGAGCTTCGTCCGGGAAAACAGGTAAGTGTAAGAAAGAAACTCAAGACTGGTCTGCCTTGATTCTCTTGGGTATATGTAATCAAGAGACAAGGGGGCTTTCAAGAGTCTGTTACGATACCTTACACCAATTTCTCAACTTTAGCCCCTTTAAGACATGTGGACTTCAATGCCCAGAATTCCTCAGTCAGCATGCATCAGAGTTGAGAAATACTGCCTAAAATGGAAAATTAGGTTTCTAACTGCTCCTTCTCTCTCTCTCTCTTTCCTAACCATCTTTTCCTTGAATATCTGACACAGGATCCCACTGTAAAAGATGGATCCGACGTAGTTTGTACTTGGGGGGGGGGAAGAGAGACACGATAAAAATAAATAAATAAATCCACCCACCATCCTGTTATCTGCCTGGAGACTTCGTTGGCCAAAGCCTTCAAGGCTATTCAACCTCCAACACAACTGCCAGTGTGTCACGACACTTAAAAAGTCCATTATCCTATATAGGCTTCCGAGACATTTGTTTTTAAAACTCTGACGTCTCCTGAATATTGTTTTAAACACGCCAAGCGTATTTCGTCACCCTCCTCATCAGAAATTCGGTTGTGGCAAGAAAGCTCGTAAAAGGGAGCAACCCTCTCGCTTACCAGCAGAAATTTTGGGCCTCCGTTGTGGTTGTTAAGTCAACGACTTCCTGTATTAGTTTTGTACTCCTTCTACCGGGAGCAGCTAAAGAGGCAGATGTTTGGTTGATCAAAATCCTAATTTTTGTCACACTAGCCAGACAATTTTATATATACCTGATACCAATAGGCAGAGTCCATTCCTGCCTCTTCAATCTGTTCCTCCATCCAATTCAAGTTGGCTTCCAGGTAATTTTTCAACTTTTGACAGTAGTTGGTCTCGTAGGTGAAAGGGCCACAGTAGCCAACCATGGTGTTCATCCAGTGCATGTACACCAGCTGAAATTTTTTAAAAAAGGAAATTTACAAGGCTAAATGTACATCGTGAGGTTTCACAGTCCCCCCCCACACACACACACACTCCTCCTCCTCTTCCAGATTTGGATGTATCTGCCAGTCCCTTCCCCAGCCTAATTGTGGCTTGAATGTGGGGAAAATTACAACGTGCTCTAGCACAAGGCACAGTGGTTTATATTTAACTCATTCGCAGCGTCTCCCGATTGTGAGTTTACCTGTGCAGACACCGTGGCTTCAGCCACCCCAGCTGCATAAGCCTGAATGCTGTCGTTATATTTCTCATTGGTGGTTAATTCCAGCACTGCCCAGCTGGGAGAGAGAGAGGAAAAAGAAGGCCGCCATGAAGTTAAAGGAAAGGATGCATTCCTCTCGTCATCCTCTCCTGGTGCTGCAAAGGTAGCCTGACCAATTGTATGTTTCAAGCTTCCAGTCCTCAGTGTGGGAAAAACAACCTTGTCTTTTCGATTCTCACGGCTGCATACAGCAGTGCATCTTGTTGGCGCGCGTCTGTGTTGTTCTCTTTTCTCAACTGCCTTTCCTGGCGCCGCAACTGGATTTTTGCTTGCACACTTTCTCACACGGCCTCCCCTTTACACTTTGGGTTGGTTTCAAGCTGCTAGTCCTCCGTGTGAAAACTTGCCTGTTCACTTCTCCCTGCTGTATAAAAATCCATCCCTTTACTTTCATAGCACAGTAGTAACCCCCTTAAATTTCTGACCAAGTCTGTCCACGCAGATCCAGTTGTGGTGTGTGTGTGTGTGTGTGTGTGTGTGTGTTTTCCTCTTCTCTCACTTGTTTGTCTCTTGTCTTTCCCGGCACAGTAACCATATTTTGCTTGCATACTTTCTCACAGGGCCTCGCCCATACACTTTGCCTCGACTTCAAGCTTCTAGCCCTCAGTAAGTAATCATCCATAAGGAACCCTACTGAAACGGCTAGGGTTCCTTCCCTCTCTCTGCTGCTAATCAGTCCCTTTTGACATCTTCCTCTCCTCCGTTGAGTCATGCCTCCAGCTTTCCTTACTTCCTTGTCTTCAAGGTCTTATCTCTTAAAATGTCCTTGGTTTTTTTCTTTCTTTATCCAGCACACCTTATCAAACCCTTTAACTTTCAAAACTAATGTCCCCCATGAACGTCTGCACCTAAATCTCGCCCAGTTAATTTTTAAGGAACTGCAATAACACAGGAAGCGCATCAGAGAGTTGCTGAATCAAAGTTCTCTGTAGCTTAAGGAAGGGAAAGAAAAAAAAGATAAGAAAATTTGCCCATTTCTCTCCCCCCCCCAAGCAAATCTGAACTACAATAACAGGTTTTGTCATCCAAACCAGTTATCCAATGAAGGGATGAATTTTATGACACTGAAGAGGGAGAGGATATTGTGAGGAGCAGGAACGGCCTTTATACAGGTAGTCCTCGACTTACAGGGTTTCATTTAGTGACTGCTCGAAGTTACGACGGCAGTAAACAAAAAAAAAGTGACCGAAGAGCGTTTTTCACACCACCGTTGTACCATCCCCGAGGTCACGGCATCAAGATACAGACGCTTGGTGAACTGACTCGTATTTAGGACGGCCGCAGTCGTAAAAGGGGGAGGGAACAAAACTCACTTAGCCGATGTCTCGTTTAGCAGCGTAAACTTTGGGCTGAGTTGTGTCTGTAAGTCGAGGACTACCTAGGGCTAGGGTGATGCTTGAAAACCAGGGATTCTGCTTCAGAAGAACGAAGGGCGTACTTTAGGAGTTTTGAAATTCAAATCTGAAGCTCATTCTCCAATTCTGGAGAAGCAAGCTGCGTCTGGCTGTTGAAATGGTTGCAAGAAATAACTAAAGGCCCCACCATCCCCTTTAAAACTGCCAGGAATGAGCAGGAGGCTTTTGAAAGGCCAAATCTGTGGACGAATTTATCGGCTTTGGCCCGAATTGGTGTACACGCAACCAAAGTCCAAAAGGAACAGAAAATGTAAACATGATGAGATTGTTTTAGACCTCAAATGGCCGGAGGTTCCTCGCGTTCCCTCTGCCCAACCCCCCCAAAAAAGAAAATTGTGCCCGCTTTTTAGATTTACAGTTGGAACTGTTGTCTTCTCTTCCCCAACAACCTTGCTGCATCTTCCCCCGGGATTTCCACACGCACAACCCTCCACAGGACTAGCCTCTTGCATGTTTGTTTGTTTTTTTAAAATTGGGACTTGCGGATAATGAATTCAGAAAGACTCAGGGTGAATTTGAGATTGTTTACGGTTTATTTGCAGCAAGATTATGCTAGGCAAAAGGATGGAAGAATCAGGATACGCCCACGGTGGAAGAACAGATAGTGAAAATAGCTAGTGAAAATGTAAGAAAGGGCGAACCAGACCTGCTTAATCCGTGAATAACTAGCAAAAAAAAAGTCTTTTCTTTTTTTTTGAAAGATGGGAGGCCCGATCTTCGCTCCTTTCACCGCGATCTAAAAACATTTTTATTCGAACAAGCCGGCCTGGCCTGATGGGGGATTGGTGGGGTTTTTATTGCTGTACTTTTGGGGTTTTTATAAATGTATTGTATTAATTGTTTTTTTAATGGGCAACTATTTAATCTTCTTTTAATATTTGTAACTTCGCATTTTATTCTTGCCCTGTTCACCGCCCTGAGTCCTTCGGGAGAAGGGTGGTATAGAAATATTAATAAACTAAACTAAACTTATAAGGATGTTTGCTGAAAGAAAAACAACATGAGATCATAATTTATGGATCTGAAAACTAAGGGATAAATTTTAATTGTGAGTCTCAATGCTAAATGCTAAATTTTAATTGCAAGCCGCCCAGAGACAATGGGTGGAGGAAGGAAGGAAGGAAGGAAGGAAGGAAGGAAGGAAGGAAGGAAGGAAGGAAGGAAGAGACTTGAAAAGTATTTATGAGATAGACAATAATAATGTAATTATAAGGTGGTGTGTGGGGGGGTGATTGAAGATTCTGACCCCCAGCCTGCCCATCATCTTGGCTTTTACTTTTTCAATTTTTTATCCTAAGTTTCTTTTTTAAAAAGACTTTTTAAAAAATGTATCATACTATAAGCAGCCGGGAACCGCTGTATGAGTCAGATGGGTGGCACTGAAATTTACTAAATAAAAAAAAAATGAACTCAAGAAATCTGTTGGGAAAAAAAAAGAGTCAGAAGTCTTTCCCCCCCCCATACCTCTCTTAATTTTCTGCTTCTTCCCCCCCCCCCCCGCACCACCACCACCCCCCGCCGCCGCCCTTTGGGGCTTGTTCTGAAAATGATCCATCCATCCCAACCGCTGGAGGCTTTCCAAGAAGAAAGAGACAGGAGGGCCCTCGGTCTGAAATGGGGTCTCGACTCCCTTGCTCCAGCAGGGTGGGTTAGACTAGATGACCTCCAAGGTCCCTTCCGACTCTTGTCAGTCTGCCATTTCTTTGAAAAAAACAAAAAAACCAGGACTGACGCCTTGCCAGGTCGCAACGCTTTGCCTCGGGGGAAGCCTTCCGCGGAGCCCACCCCCACCCCACCCCCCCTTGCGCTTCTCCGCTCCCCCTACCCAGATCCCCAGGATGCGCGGCGGGGGTGGTGGGTGGTTGATGGGTCCTTGGGTCCCTACCCATTCTCGCGGATCCCGTCGGTCAAGTTGGCCCAAGCGACGGCGGCCGGGACCCAACCTTGGACCACTTTCAGCTGCCCCGACGCCGGCTCCAACAGCACCGAGCAGCCGTCGGTGGGTGCCCGGCCAGGGCTGGGGAAGCGCGGGAGAGAAAGAGCGCCCAGCATCCGGAGCAGCAGAAGCGGCAGAATTCGCACCCAGAGCCGGAGCCGCGCCATTTGGGGCCGGAGCGGTTTCCTCTCGGCGGGACGAGTGTCAGGCCGGCTGGCGTAAGCTCTGATGCAGCCGGAGGAGGAGGAGTCCCCGCCGCGGGGGGAGAAGCCGGGAGCAGCCTCCGGCCGTGCGCTTCCCACGGCCGCCCCGCGAGGGAGCCCCCGGCTCGGGCAAGGCGGGCGAGGCTGCCGGCTGGGCGAGATCGGAGGCGGGGGGGGGGTGGGCGTCGAAATTGGCAAGGCTTGAGTTCGGGTCTCTCCTGAAGAAAAAAAAAGAAAAAGAAAAAGAAAAAAGAAAAAGCACCTCCGCCTGGAGGATCTCCATCTCCATTTGAGCGCTTTCAGAGCTTCTGGGAGGAGAAAGGAAAGGTCTTCCAAGAAAAGCCGGAATGTCCAGTTGCCTCTTGGAAAAAGAAAAAAAGAAAAAGAAAAAGAAAAAGAAAAAGAAAAAGAAAAAGAAAAAGAAAAAGAAAAAAGTGGGAGTATGGAGTTCCTGAAACTCAAAAGACTTTGGCCACCTAATGAGAAGGAAGGACTCGCTGGAGAAGAGCCTCATGCTGGGAAAGATTGAGGGCAAGAGAAGAAGGGGACGATGGAGGCCTGGAGGAACATGGGTCAGACACGACTTCACAGATAACAACTATTATTCTATTCTATTCTATTCTATTCTATTCTATTCTATTCTATTCTATTCTATTCTATTCTATTCTATTCTATTCTATTCTATTCTATTCTATTCTATTCTATTGTGCTGGAGAAGACTCCTGTGAGTCCATTGGACTGCAAGGCGATCAAACCGGTCAGTCCTAGAGGAGATCAACCCTGACTGCTCTTTAGAAGGCCAGATCCCGAAAGTTGAAACTCAAATCCTTTGGCCACCTAAGGAGAAGGAAGGACTCACTGGAGAAGAGCCTCATGGTGGGAAAGGTGGAGGGCAAGAGAAGAAGGGGACGACAGAGAATGAGGAGGTGGCTGGATGGAGTCCCTGAAGCAGGAGGCGTGAGCTTAAAGGGACTCCAGAAGATGGTGAAGGACAGGAAGGCCTGGAGGAACATTGTCCGTAGGGTCGCGATGGGTCAGACACGACTTCGCAGCTAACAACAACAACAAATGGAGTTCCAGAATATATTGCAGATCACAGGAACCGGGTTGTTTGTTTGTTTGTTTGTTTGTTTGTTTGTTTATTTATTGCGCTTCGGTTTGAGAGGCAGACTAACAGAGACAACAGGGAAGGGACCCAGGGCAGACAACATCCTGAAGCCAAGATGCTTGCCCCACTCAGGTGACCCCTGAGGACACAGGCAAAGCTCCAGGTGGCCTCAACGGCTCTCCCCGAAAGAAGGCAAATGACCAGCTGTTCGCAAGGAGAGTAAATCCTTCCATTCCCCACCCTCTACTCCGAGTTGAAGAAGCTTCTGGGATGAGAAGCGAAAGGACTTCAAAGGAAAAACGAGGAAGTCCGGTTGCATCCTGAAAAAAGGGAGCTTTGGGATGTGAGCTGCATGGCTGAGGATCTCCATAGACATTTAGCTATGCGCTTTGGGACGAACACTCTTTGAATGCTCCTCCTCCTCCTCCTCCTCCTCCTCACAAACCCCACTCCCTTCTAGCACTGATGATGTTACCTACTTGGGTAATGAAATGTCTGCAAAAAACAATCAAACTCAGAGAGCACCAAGGACCCCACAGTCCTCCTCCTCCTCCTCCTCCAGTTCAACCCTGAGCTACAAAGATTCTCTTCGGTTTGACTTTAAGACTTGAATGGGAGACCAAGTGGAGATCCCAAAGCTGTAACCTAGAATGGGTTATTGAAGAAAAAAAAATCTTCCCCAAAGAAGGCATCCACATCGTTCTTGATTTTTTTTTTGAAAAAAAAAAAAACCTTTGCAGCAACCCGTGGTCACATGACCACAAATTTACAATGTTTTTTGACAAGGTTTTCTTCCAGTGTCTGGCAAAAAAATAGAAAGAAAGAAAGAAAAAAGCTCATTGTGGAGTTAATGATTGCCATGTTCACTGAACAATCTCTGCAAAAAAAAAAAAAAAGATCATAAAATCAGGCCGGCCACATGACAACCTGTTTAATGACTGTTAATTCTGGGCTTGAAAGTTGAGGACCACCTATGACTGTCAATTAAGGCAGTCCCTAACCAAGGATTAAATGTTTGGGGTTTCGGCTTTCAGCCTTGGATCTGTTTTGCCAAAAAGAAAGGAAAAAGTCTGTTTTTCCTGACTGTACAGTAATGGACGGTTGTGCGTGAACTCAGAGCCCGGGTGGTTGGGTTCAGTGGCGCGCTTGGAGCATGTGATCCGGGAAGAGCAATTGAACCAGGTTCAACACTGACCTTTTAAGCTCTTAAGACTTTTATGTCCCCAGCCAGGTAACACGGTGGCGTCTGCCTGGAGAGCTTTTATCCTAAAAGAGACAGCAAAAACAAAAGGCAGAATTACAGAGTTAGGCGTGAAAAGAAGCTGGGTGACTTTGGGCCAATCACCAGGAGACTCTGAGTTCTAGTCCTGCCTTAGCCGTGAAAGTCGGCCATGTGACTTTGGGCCAATCTCCAAGAGGCTGGGAGTTTTAGTCCCGCCTTAGGCATGAAAACCAGCTGGGCGACTTTGGGCCAATCACCAGGAGATGGTGAGTTCTAGTCCCGCCTTAGGCATGAAAACCAGCTGGGCGACTTTGGGCCAATCACCAGGAGACGGTGAGTTCTAGTCCCACCTTAGCTATGAAAGCCAGCTGGGTAACTTTGGGCCAATCACCAGGAGACAATGAGTTCTAGTCCTGCCTTAGGCATGAAAACCAGCTGGTTGACTTTGGGCCAATCACCAGGAGACGGTGAGTTCTAGTCCTGCCTTAGCTATGAAAGCCAGCTGGGTGACTTTGGGCCAATCACCAGGAGATGGTGAGTTCTAGTCCTGCCTTAGGCATGAAAACCAGCTGGGCGACTTTGGGCCAATCACCAGGAGACGGTGAGTTCTAGTCCCACCTTAGCTATGAAAGCCAGCTGGGTAACTTTGGGCTAATCACCAGGAGACAGTGAGTTCTAGTCCCGTCTTAGGCATGAAAGCCAGCTGGGTGACTTTGGGCCAATCACCAGGAGACGGTGAGTTCTAGTCCCGTCTTAGCATGAAAGTCAGCTGGGTGACTTTGGGCCAATCACCAGGAGACAGTGAGTTCTAGTCCCGCCTTAGGCATGAAAGCCAGCTGGGCGACTTTGGGCTAATCCCTCTCACTCATGCCAACTCACCTCACAGGGGTGTTGTTGCTGGGAAAACAGAAGGAAGAAAGCATGTTTGGATAGGTTTGCCACCTTGAGTTATTTATCAAACAAAAAAACCGGGACATATATTTTTTCAAAAAAAATAGTCTAGAAGAGCAAAGTGACCTCTGGACTTCAATCCATCCCAATGTCATTATTAAATATAAATAATCTAAGCTGCCAAATAACCTTCTATAACAGTATTTCTCAACCTTGGCAACTTTCAGAGGTGTCAACTTATGGGGGTTGCAGTCCACACATCTGAAAGTGTTGGTGGCAGGGTTAATTCTGGGCGTTGGGAGTCCATGTGGCTGAAAGGGAAACTCATCAAGCAGAGAAGCAACCTAGAATAAGGAGAGAAATTTCCTGACAGTTAGAACAATTAAGCAGTGGAACGACCTGCCTCCAGAAGTTGTGAGTGCTCCAACACTGGAGGCTTTTAAGAAGAGACTAGAGGAGCCATTTGTCCAAAATGGTATAGGTTCTCCTGCTTGAGGAGGGGGCTGGACTAGAAGACCTCCAAGGTCCCTTCCAGATTCTATTCTATTCTATTCTATTCTATTCTATTCTATTCTATTCTATTCTATTCTATTCTATTCTATTCTATTCTATTCTATTCTATTCTATTCTATTCTAATTCCCTATTCTATTCTATTCTATTCTATTCTAATTCTCTATTCTATTCTATTCTATTCTATTCTATTCTATTCTATTCTATTCTATTCTATTCTATTCTAATTCCCTATTCTATTCTATTCTATTCTATTCTATTCTATTCTTCATCCTCATTCTATTCTATTCTATTCTATTCTATTCTATTCTATTCTATTCTATTCTATTCTATTCTATTCTATTCTATTCTATTCTATTCTATTCTATTCTATTCTATTCCATTCCGTAGAGCCTGGTGCAATCTTTAAAATAAATTGCTTTTTCTCACCTGTAAAACACGAGCTATAAACAGCCAGAAGGTTGCTGAAAGCTGAAGGAGAAGCAGGCAGGAACTTAATTTTTCTCCAAAAAGAGATGTGCCAGGGTGGGTGGGTGGGGGTGGGCAGGGGGCATTCTTGGGGTCGTTGCAGCGAAGGGAGAGAGAGAGAGAGAAAAAAAAACCTTGTTTTCTTCAAGCCTTCGGAGGGGACCGTCAAAGAGTCGCCTCCTTCCCGGACTCGCTGAACTCCTTGGGCCTTATCTAGCCGCCACTCCCCCACCCCCCCTCGGCCACCCCCGTGCCCCCCCCGTCCGCCCCCCCCCCCCGGGCCGCCTTTCCCTGGGGATTACGGGAGGTCAAGGGAACTGCTGGCCTGGCCATTGCAACCGGCCAGGAAGGGCGTGGGAAAAGCGCCCAGTTGCTGCAACCAAGCAACCTCTGGCGAAGCTGCGCGTGGGAAAGGGAGGGGCGCGGGCCACGCGTGTGCGCGGGGCCAGGTGGAGCCGCGGCCCCTTTGCGGGTCGGGCAGCCCAGGCGTTGTCTCTTTAAGCCGCAGCCGAAGGCGGGGACCGAAGGCGGAGCTGAGTGAGGCTCGGCTGGCACCCGGGCTCTAGAAAGAGGACGGGGACGCTCGGCTGAGGTCCCGGGTGGTGGCGCGCGGGGCGAAGGCCAGCCAGGTGAGTCCGGCAGGTGCGGCTTGGCCGGCAGGTAGAGAGAAAGAGAGAGAGAGAGAGAGAGAGAGAGAGAGAGAGAGAGAGAGAGAGAGAGAGAGAGAGAGAGAGAGAGAGAGAGAGAGAGAGAGAGAGAGGAGAGGGGGAGGGAGGGAGGGAGGGAGAGAGAGAGGGAGGGAGGGAGGGAGGGAG
>NW_028148395.1:0-33972 GCF_947247035.1 Vipera ursinii | reverse complement strand
TCCTCTCCTTCCTATTTCCAGTGTTCATTTTAATCTAACCCTCATTCCTCCATCCTCCCTTTCAGCCTGTAAACCCTCCGGCCAGACTCCCTCTGGGCGATTCTTAAGAGAAAAGCACGGAAGGGAGAATAAAAACAGGGAATCGCGCAGGGAGAGAGTGTTCCCCCCCCACCCCGTTCACGGTCAGGAGGGAACTTGGTCACAAGGGGGCGGCGGGCAGCCGCCGAAAGAAAGGGCGTTTCACACACACACACACACACACACACACACACACACACACAGTTCCACTGGCTCTTTCCAGCCTTGGTGCCCGGCACACGTTTCGAGGGCAGCTGCCCAAATTTCTCATCGTCCAGGCACCAACCTTGCGAGGTGGGACCACGGGCGGCCTCTCCACCTTCCCCAAACGGGAGCAAGGCAGAAATAAACAACTTCTCAAGGAGAGATAGGCAAAAGGGCCGGCATTGGCAGTTTGCTTATCGATTGGTTCAAAAGATTTGACTTTGGGGGAACTTGTCACCACACACCACCACCACACACACACACACACACACACACACACCCATCTTTGGCATCAGAGACACCGGAAGGGAGATAGCAAGTCTCCGGCAAGGGGTCGAAACAAGGAAAATACATCTCTGTACACACAGACACAGACACAGACACAGACACAGACACACACACACACACACACACACACACACACACACGGAGAAGTGGGCACCTCCTCTGGCCTGCCAGCCAGCTCCCTTTGTAATCGACTCTGCGAAAGCAGGGCCGAGGATAGGACGGTTCAGACGGACCAAAATACAGGTGTGAGCCCCAGACCTGCTTTTCAAGCCGCTCCGGCTCTTGGGCTGCTAGTTGCCCCCGCTAGCAAAACTGGAAGGTCAAAGGTCAGGAGCCAAGGGCCCCTCCCGCCCATTTCTCCCGAGCCCACCGCCCGGGGGGGGGGGGGCGGAAGCAAGGGGCTTACCTCAACCAGACGGCCAATGTTGGCTATATGCGGAGAGGAATCGCTCACCGTCTCGTCTTTTTCCATCTGGGAAGAAAGGAAGGGAAAAGCTGCTGAGGAGGAGGGAAAGGAGGAGGAGGAGGAGGAGGAGGAGGAGGAGGAAGAGGACTGTGTGGTCTTTGGTGCCCTCTGAGCCTGGTGGTTTTCTGGCACGACATTTCATGACCCAACTAGGGAACATCATCAGTGCTGAAAGAGAGTGGGGTTTGCAAGGAGGAGGAGGAGGAGGAGGAGGAGGAGGAGGAAGACGACTGTAGTGGTCCTTGGTGGTGTCTGAGCCTTGTAGTTTTCCTTCAGACATTTCATGACCCAACTAGATAACATCATCAGTGCTAGACTAATTTGACTAATAAAAGTCTGCAAGAAAACAACCAGGTTCAGAGACCACCATGGGGGGGTGGCGGGGGGGAAGAGAGAGAGAGAGAGAGAGAGAGAGAGAGAGAGAGAGAGAGAGAGAGAGAGAGAGAAGATACCCTGGCTGTAAGGGGGGGAGGAGGAGGAGGAGGAGGAAGAGGAGGAGGAAGATGATGGTAGTGGTCCTTGGTGCTGTCTGAGCCTTGTAGTTTTCCTTCAGACATTTCATTACCCAACTAGATAACATCATCAGTGCTACAAAGGAGGAGGAGGAGGAGGAGGAGGAGGAGGAGGAGGGAGGGAGGGAGGGAGGGAGGGAGGAGGAGGAGGACTGTAGTGGTCCTTGGTGCTGTCTGAGCCTTGTAGTTTTCCTTCAGACATTTCATTACCCAACTAGGTAACATCATCAGTGCTACAAAGGAGGAGGAGGAGGAGGAGGAGGAGGAGGAGGAGGAGGAGGAGGAGGAGGAGGAGGAGGAGGAGGAGGAGGCCGGCTGCAGAGCCTCACCTGCCCAGGGGTCAGCAGAAGTGAGGCTGACCTCCTCCCCAGAGGAAAACACTCATCCCATCCCAACCCACATATGGGACAAGATTAATGTGCCCAGCAGCCTTCTGGCGGAGTGTGTGTGGGGGGCGAAACCTAGTTGGTGAAGACAAACCAGGATGGAGCCAAGGTCCCTCTCTGCCCCCCCACTCTTTCCACAAAGGCCACGCGAGGAATGTGCCTGCAATGGGTGGTGGTGGTGGTCTTTGGAAGGAGGGGGGAGGCGAAACCCTGCGTCTCCCACCCACCCACCCCCGCCCCCCCCAACAGCAGAGGGAGGCCTGATGCGGGGGTGGGGGGGCAAGTAATTTAATCCGAGTGCCTTCCAGGCAAGCAATAACCCACCGGCAGCCCCAATTAGCTGGCCGAGTCATGTGTGTGTGTGTGTGTGTGTGTGTGTGTGTTTTAACCCACAAAAGGGAGACGGGAGGGAGATTTATTTATTTATTTATTTATTTTAATCCCATTTATATCCCGCCCTTCTCCGAAGACTCAGGGCGGCTTACAAGCTTAGCAATAGCCTTCATTCTATGTATATGCCTGCTTATTAGGGCTTTCCCCCCCCCCAAGCGGCATTATTACAAAGTCAGCTTAATTGCCCCCAACAATCTGGGTCCTCATTTTACCTACCTGGGAAGGATGGAAGGCTGAGTCAACCTTGAGCCTGGTGGGACTCGAACCTGCACTAATGGCAGGCAGCTGGTGTTACTTAAGGAGGCATTATTAAATTAAAAATTAGCCCACTGCTCCACCAAGGCTCTATCTAGATTAAGGCCTTTGTTTCACTGGGTGTGGATGATGGGGAGCGGGGGGGGGAGAAGAGGAAGAGGTTGTGGGTCCCTCCTGTCTTGTCCTGGGGCACTCCCTCCCTCCCCATCTGGAAGCTGCAGCAGGCCCAGAAGTGGCTGGAGATTGGAGATTAGGGGTTGGGTGGGTGGGTGGGTGGGGGGAGACCCACTGCGGATTGAAGAGGGCGAGGGAGGACATTGTCGCCACGCAGTTGAGGGGGGGGAGCGCTGACAACGGGGAGGAGGAGACGGGGGAGATGACAGAAGCGCAACAGCTGTTTGGTGCAAGAGGCCGAAGGAGGGAGGGAGGGAAGAAAGATTTTGATAATTTTTTTTTCCCTTTTCTTTTCATCTGGGTTTGGGTTTTATTATGGCTTTTCACGTACTGTATTTATTGTTGTTTTCGATTGGGCATTACGTTTTAATCTTTTCTTAATTTTTGTATCTTTGCATTTTAGTATTTATTTATTTATTTATTTATTTATTTATTTATTAATGGGATTTATATCCCGCCCTATCTCCCGAAGGACTCAGGGCGGCTAACAACAAAACATATAATAAGTACAGAAATTAAGATAGAAATAAAATTAAAAACCATGTTGTTGTTGTTGGGGGCAATTAAGCTGACTTTGTAATAATGCCGCTTGGGGGTGTGTGTGAAAGCCCTAATAAGCAGGCATAGACATAGAATGAAGGCTACTGCTAAGCTTGTAAGCCGCCCTGAGTCTTCGGAGAAGGGCGGGATATAAATGGAATTAAAATAAATAAATAAATAAATAAATAAAATCATCTGTGCAATAAATTAAAATTAAAAATTAAAAATAAATTAAAAATTGTAAATTTATTGCCCTGTTCACCGCCCTGAGTCCTTCGGGAGAAGGGCGGTATACAAATAAAATTATTATTATTATTATTATTATTATTATTATTATTATTATTATTATTATTATTATTATTATTATTAATCTTCCAATCCCTGGAATCTGAAGCATCCTCTCTTCTTTCGGGGAGGGAGCGTTCATCGCCACCTTCGCAGGCTGCCCCAGGACGTGTAGTGCCTGGCCTGGGGGGGGGGGACGGGGCTGGGGGGGACGGGGATGGGGGGGCTGGGGTGGGGGAGAGAAGCTGCCTGGTTCCGTGCAGAGGCTGGAGAGAGACTACGGAGGGGGGGGCCCGCCGCCGGGTACCTGTCTGGTCAGGCTGCCCCCGAGGTTCATGGTGCCCGAGCCCGTCTTATTTGTCTGCAGCCACAGCATCACCGTGGAGGTCAGCTTGTAGTGGGCAGTGCGGCCGCTGGACTTCTCCTGGAGGAGAGAAATGCTTGTGAGCACACACATACGCACACGCATGCACACACGTGCGCACGTGTGAGAGAGAGAGAGAGAGAGAGAGAGAGAGAACCTCCTTCGGCGTGGCTCAAGAGGCCAGCTCCTCTGCCAGGTTCACCAAAGCAACCGCGCCCCACCGCGGCGGAGATGGCGACGGTACCCCCTGCGCCCCCCCCTGGGGAGTAAGCAGACACAAAGGGAGGGGGTCCCTTCTAGTTCTGCAGCCTCCCTCCCTCTCTTTCCTTCCTTCCTTCCTTCCTCCCTGTCTCCTTCCCTCCTTCCCTTCCTGTCTCCTTCCTCCCTTCATCTCCTTCGTTCCTTCCTTTCTTCCTCCCTTCATCTTCTTCCTTCCTTCCTCCCTTCCTGTCTCCTTCCCTTCCTGCCTTTCTCCCTTCATCTCCTTCCTTCCTTCCTTCCTGTCTCCTTCCTTCCCTTCCTGTCTCCTTCCTTCCTTCCTCCCTCCCTCCTTCCTCTCTCCATCTCCTTCCTTCCTTCCCTTCCTCTTTCCTTCCTTCCTCCCTCCCTCCTTCCTCTCCATCTCCTTCCTTTCTTCCCTTCCTGTCTCCTTCCTTCCTGTCTCCTTCCTTCCTTCCCTTCCTGTCTCCTTCCTTCATCTTCTTCCTTCCTCCCTCTGTCTCCTTCCCTTCCTTCCTTCCTCCTTCCCATCCTTCCGTCCTTTTCCCACATTAAGAAAAGGGTGGGGGTGCTGTTTTTTTTTGGGGGGGGACACGCTATTAAGTCCACCAGGCAACCCATCTGCCACCACGAGAGAGAAGGGGGGGGTGGGGGGTGGGGAGACTGGGCTCTACCTGGACTTCTACCACGTGGATGGAGTCCCAGCAGCCTTTGATCTTCTTGGATCCGTCGCCGGCTTTCTTAATGAGAATCACCCCGGCAAATCCGTGATCCAGATCCCAGAGGTAAACCGAGGAAACGCCCCCTTCGAAATACCTGCAGCCAAAACGGAAGACAAGAGATTGGTCGTCCCCCCCGCACCACAATCTCTGCCCGCTGGGGGGGGGACAGGACAGGAGGCGGCAATTCCGGGAAGCGGGAAGGGCAAGGCAAGGCTGCAGGGGACCGTGTAGGTAGGGCGACGTGCAGGAGTCCAAGAAAGCCACCCCGGGCGGCGGGTTTGGTCTCCCGAAGGTCTCCACTCTCCTTGCTTGCAAACAAGTTTCTAGTCCTCGGATCTTCCCCTTCAAGATCGGCCACCTACTGTTGGAACTGTTAAGCATATGGTGATAGCCTACATAGTTGGGTTGAAAATATATACACTAGGATGTTGTGACTTTTAAGATGTTAATTGGCCAATGGGTGTGTAAGTGTTCTCATGGCCATAAGAGGGAGCTAGGAACGTAGCTTCATTCTCTCTGAATTCACTGCTCTCTCTACTATTACTGTTTTGCTGTACTGTTGGTTTACTACTGTGATAAACCTGAACTGTGTACTTGACCTCTGGACCGGTAAGAAGACTTTGCATTTGGAATACTCCTTGGACTGTTACTATTGTGTATGACCTGGACTGTTTTCTTTTTGACCGTGCATTTTTGTTTTTACACCACCTCAAAAGTAACGTACTTTTTGCTTTCACAACTCTTAAGTGTACTCTTGTGGTTACTGTGTGACTCTTAACTGCTCTCAGTAACCTTCCTTGTCTGTGCAAACTCTCGGTAGCACAGAGAGACCTCTGCACAACGATTCCTAACAGGAACGATTGCACGACGGAGCCCAGGTTCCGGAGTCCCTTGGAAGGAACGGGTCTGCCTTCCCATTTTAATTGTACCTGCAGGATTTCGGTTCGGAGAGATCCGCCCAGCTAGAATAAAAAAAGGGCCACACAGACAACTCCCAGGTCTCCGTAGGAGAAGAAACAGCCATTCATTCGTTCCTCGGCACCAACAGAGGACGGCCACTCGGACGCGGCTGAAGCCCACCCAGTCCGACTGACAGCCAGGAATGTTTTGAGCAGCAGTCCGAAAACCCCGATGAAACGTCAAAGCCATTTGTATGGCTTCCCCCTCTCTTGCTTATCGTGACAAGTGTTGTGATTCAGGGTCAGCCTGTGGGTTCGACAGTTGGGTCGGACGACTCAGAGGAGGAGGAGGGGGGGGTGTTGAAGAGCTTGCTGATGATGGCCTTGAGGCTCCGCAGAGCCCTCAGCCGGGCCCCTCCCACCTGGTCACGGACGGAGACCCAGCTGTGTGAGCCTGACAGCGTGGATGAAGATGACCCACAGCTGGCCCTGTTCAAGGACGCCCGACGCAGGAGGCAGTCAATCAGGAGTAAACAGAGGGAGGCAATGGGGTACCTCGGAAGGAGGCAGAGAGAAGCCACGCCCTGAACTGTATAAAAGGGGAATGCGTGGGAGGGCTGGTTTGCTGAAGGCAACCGCTTGAAAAGCTCCTGTTTCATGGTTCCGTGTTTGCTCTCTTTGCTCTGTGTTTTTATGTTAATAAATTTGGCAGGCTTAATTCCAGCCTCTTGCCTTCTTGTAAAAGGGGTTGTCCCTGCCTTTTCTGCAGGGCCGGTAGCAGGCTGGTACAGAACAACAAGAGCACAGCTGAGATTGAGTCTCTGTTCCCCACCAGCCTCCCAAGTCTCTTTTACAGCAAGACCGCCTAATTAAAATAAAAAAGGGGGCCACCTCTTTCAGCTTTCTTTTTAATCATCATCATCTTACATTTTAAGGAGATACCTGGTTAATACAGCTAGGATGCTGGCAGCAACCCGTGTCAACCATTAGTGCTAGTCCATTTGAGTGTTCAGATGACTTGAGTTTCATGTTTTAGGAATAAAAGTTTGATGATGATGATGATGATGATGATGATGATGATGATGACCAGGAGGAGGAGACGACAATGGAGGTCATCTAGTCCAACCCCCTGATCAAGCGGGAGACCGTACACCACTGTCCAGTCTCTTCTTAAAAACGTCCAGTGTTGGAGCATTCACCACTTCTGGAGGCAGGTTGTTCCACTGGTTAATTGTCCTCACTGTCAGGAAGTTTCTCCTTAGTTCTAGCTTGCTTCTCTCCTTGATTAGTTTCCATCAATTACTTCTTGTCCTGCCTTCAGGGGCTTTGGAGAATAGCTTGACTCCCTCTTCTTTGGGGCAGCCCCTGAGATACTGGAACACTGCTATCCTGTCACCCCTCATCCTTCTCTTCATTAAACTGGACAGACCCAATTCCAGCAACCGTTCCCTATATGTTTGAGCCTCCCGTCCCCTGATCCTTTTTGTTGCTCTTCTCTGCGCTCTTTCCAGAGTCTCGACCTCTTTTTTACATCGTGGTGACCAAAACTGGATGCCGTATTCCAAGTGTGGCCTTACCAAGGCCTTGTAAAGTGGTAGTAACACTTCAGCCGATCTTGATTCAATCCCTCTGTTAATGCAGCCTAGCACTGTGTTGGCTTTTTTGGCAGCTGCAGCGCACGGCTGGCTCCTATTTAGGCGATGTACTCAGAGCAGGCTTAAATCAGGCAGTGCCAACCAAGCCCCCCCCCCTGCAGAAATGGGGACGGTTCTTTAACCCGCTTTGGGGGGGGGTGGCACATGGCCTGTTCCCTTATCCGTGGTTTTTCTGTGACCCCCCAGAAACAGCACCAGACCCTCCAGCCTGAGCAGGGCTGATCAAACCTTGGACCTCCCGTGTGAAATGGGAAAGGGGGTGCTAAACTTTCTCCCCTCGGAGCCTTTTGCCTTTCCAAAGCAACCGAGTTCGAGTTCTGCGTTCTCATTCAGAACAAAACACACAGGACACCTGGAATATGGGCAGTCTTGTCAACTCTACCCACGACTGTCCTCTGCGACGGCCCCCCCTCGACGTACGACCACAACTCAGCCCCAAATTTTTGCTGTTAAGCGAGACGTTTGTTCAGTCAGTTTCGCCCCGTTCTTACAAGCTTTCTGGCCACCGTTGTTAAGTGGATCGCTTGCAGTTGATAAGTTAGTTGCCCGGTGGTTAAAGTGCTGGTCAAAAGGGGAAATCACGTGACCCTGGGACCCAGCAACGGTCGTAAGCGTGAGCCAGCGGCCAAGCGTCTGGATTTTGACCATGTGACCCTGGGGATGCTGCATCAGTCATAAGTATGAAAAACGCTATGTTCAAGCGCCGTCGTAACTTTGAATGGTCGCCAAGTGAACTGTTGCGAGTCAAGGACTGTCTACAGTTCTTCCCTCCAATTATAATTTCACCAGCAAGCCAAGAGGTGAAACGCTGATCGGAAGGAAAAGCGGGGAGGGAGTATCACGAGACCCCTACTTTCCCCTCCCAGCGATCCCCAACTTCTGGTCTTCTAGCCCTGAACGGCCAGGAACGAGCCCAAACGAGGGAGGAATTCTGATTTATTTTATTTTTTCAACACGCTTCCCATGTAGGAGACTTTACATAAAGGCTTTTGTGGGTCTGTTTTTACGAAGGGGCCAAAAGGCCGCTGCGCCAGACCACAGAGAAGCCGCCCGCGTGCCAGAACAAGCAAGCGCACACATGGAAACGCTCGGCCGGCTTTTTGTACCTCGACCGACTCGGATCTAGGATTAATATTATTTTAAATACGAACATGCTGTTTCCACCTGGCCCGCGCCGGGCGCTGGCCCCGGCCTCACAGTCCCAGGCGGGGGAACAGATGCTGGCGGCCAGGAAAAACAGCCCCCTTGCCATCCTGCGGTTCTGACCCACACGCAGCGCGAATTATGGGGCTTTTCCCTCTCGCCAAAGGCTCGGCAGCTCAGGTCTGCAAGGTGTCCAGGGGGGCAGGGAGGGGCGGGGAGAGAGAAAACGGGGCAAAGGAGGTGTCTGCAGAGGGGAGGAACCGATCTAGCCCAAAAGACGAGATTTGATGGGGAAGGGGCCGAGTGCCTGTTTTTCACACACACACACACACACACACACACACACACACACACACACACAACTTTCCTGCTGCAGCTTAAGCAAATCCCCTCCGAACGGGCCCATGGTCCTGGGCAGGCCCTTGACAAAGGCTTCCCCCCCCCCAGCCTGCCTACAGGTGCAAACCACCCCTAGGCAAACATGCCGATCCGGTGAGATCTGCACGGCCTCCGTGCCAGGCAAAGCTTCCAGACTGAACATCTGGCTGGCAGCTGGGCAGACTCCGACCCCGGGAGAACAAAGGGCGGATTCAGATGCCACGGGGGGGGGGGGAGAAGGGGGGAGTCCTTTGCCCACCTCCTCTTCCCCCTCCCCCAGAATCTCCGACGGCAGCCAAGCGGGTCCAAGGCAGGAAAGTAGGCAGGGGGCTCCGAAGAGTCTCCTTGCTGCTGGGACCGGTTGGGTCAAGGCTCGGGGCGGCAGGAAGAACAAGGGGATCAAGGGGGGATGACCCCAGGGGGTTCCCTGCTTCAGATTTGGGAGGGGGAGGGGGAGGACTGTGGGGTCCTTGGCTCTCTCCGAGCTTGGCGGTTTTCCTGCAGACATTTCATTACCCAACTAGGGAACATCATCAGTGTTAGAAGAAAGTGTGAGGGGGGCGGAGGAGGAGGATAAGAAGGAGGAAGGAGAAGGAGAATAAGAAGAGGGAGGAAGAAGAAGAGGAAGGAGAAGAGGGAGAAGGGGAGAAGGGAGAGGAGGAAGAGGAAGAGGAGAAGGAAGAAGGAGAATAAAGAAGGAAGAAGGGGAGGAGGAGGAGGAAGAACTAGTCGAAGAAGAGGAGGAGGAAGTTGAAGGAGAATAAAGAAGGAAGAAGGGGAGTAGTAGTAGTAGTAGTAGTAGTAGTAGAAGAAGAAGAAGAAGAAGAAGAAGAAGAAGAAGAAGAAGAAGAAGAAGAAGAAGAAGAAGAAGAACAACAACAACAACAACAACAACAACAACAACAACAACAACACAGCCTCTACTTCCATCACTTCTGCAGCAAGGGTCTCCAACCTTGGCAACTTGTGGACTTCCATCTCCCAGAATTCCCCAGCCAGAGATTGTGGAAGTCCACAGCTCTTAAAAGTTGCCAAGGCTGGACACACACACACACACACACACACACACACACACACACACCCCGGACCCCCATTGCTCTACCGAGATCCAAGCCTTGAACGACGTGGGGCCCGGAAGCTTCCAAGGGAGAGCGGGGCCATCCGGGGTGGGAGAAAAGTCAACCTGAGCTCTGGCTGCTTTCTATGGGGAGCTGTGGCTGCAAGCCCCATGGTGTGTTCTTGGAGGGGGGGCAACACCGGACTGTCCCAAGGCTGACGAGGCTCGGACCGAGGGCAATGAAGCCACTGTGCAGGCCAGGCTGAGCCCACCAATGCACCCACTTGGCCGAGGGCTCATCCGAAACAGGAAAGGGCCACGGAGCCTGGAGGGGGAGCCACAGGTAGGGGACCCGGGCCCTCCCCCTCCCCTCTTCCTTGGGGAGCTACAATTCCCAGCAGCCCCTGCCAGAAAGGAGGAGCCGACGAAGCTTCTCCTGGAGAACTGGGGCGATCCAGCCGCCCGTCTCTGCCTCCCTCCCTCAGGCCCCAGTTGGGATAGGCCGACCAACGTCCTGCCCGGCATTTGGGACGACCCAAGCACGGCTCTCCAGAGGACCTTTCCCAATCAAGCAGGGCTGGAGAATCTTAGCCTCCCGAACTCAGCGCCACGAGTACCATTTTGCTCACCTAAAAGACGCTCGCAAGCTTTGCGGATTTCTCCCCCTCCCCCCCCGAAAGGAACGAAAGCTGATTTAAGACTTGGGGGAATATCCAGGATGGTCTCACGGTGCGATAAACGAGGATCTAATTACAGACGGGGCCTTTTGGACGGGACGAAAGTGCCTTTTGGTCATAGTCTCCAGCCAAACGCTGATTAATCTACGGTCTTTCCTGTTGGGGAGGCCTTCGCCGTCAACTCCTCACAAGCCCTTTCAAACAATCAGGAATGATGATTACGTTCTGCAACTGGACCACCTTTTTTCAAAGACCCCTCCCCACAAAAAACTAAGGCAGGAGGGGACCGGGAGAAGCTCCCCAGCCAAGCTCCTCCACACACAAGCTGCTCCTCGCGAGCCCTTCTTCACCCCAAGGTAGTCCGATTGCAACCATCTGCTTCTCCTGGATTCGCAAAGAGAGGCCAGAAATCTTTGCCTGACTGAACCCCCAAGTCATCTACGGGGTCATTGGAACATGGGGGTTACCTTTAAAAAAATAGAGAGAGCCCGGTGGAGCCTTCAGACGATTATTGAAGAGAATTCAGATGGCAATTTCTGTCAAGGTAATGATTTAAAAGCTAACCAGCTGATGTAACGTAAGATCTACTGACCGGAATGATTCAGCAGGGTCTGTGTCCCTTTAGGAGCCTTTGTATAAAGGGAAGGCTCTGCTAATGTATTCTCTCTGTTTACCTGCTGTAACTGCTATGGGTTGGAGCCTGATGTATTAGCAGTGTATGTCTATTGTTCCTGGTGTATGACATTGTACCACACACAATAAAGCACTGAACAGATGTCCCCTCAACCTGGGGTAGGAAGTGGTTAGGTGCCATCAAGTCAGTGTCAACTCTTAGTGGCCACACAGATGGAAGTTCGCTGTGAGGCTCTGCCCCCAGCCTGGTCCTTCAGCGCTTCCAACACTGCATCTATGGTTGCTATAACTGAGTCCGTCCACCTGGCTGTCAGTTGACCTCTTCTCCTTCCACCTGTCCCAGCATTAGGACCTTCTTCAGGTCTTCATATCATGTCCCAAAGTAGGATTACGTGAGCCTGGTTACAGGCTTCTTCTTCTCCTTCCACCTGTCCCAGCATTAGGACCTTCTTCAGGTCTTCATATCATGTCCTAAAGTAGGATTACTTGAGCCTGGTCACAGGCTTCTTCTCCTTCCACCTGTCCCAGCATTAGGACCTTCTTCAGGTCTTCATATCATGTCCCAAAGTAGGATTACTTGAGCCTGGTCACAGGTGAGTGAGAGATCTTAAAGAGTTGATTTGTTCTAGGATCCCTTGGTCTGTTTTCTTGGCTCGCCCATCTTCTCCAACGTCAACATTCAAGAATAATTCTTTAATGCTCTCCCCCCCCAGGCAACTGTACTTTCTTGTTTTTCCTTTGAAGATGTTTCCACACCCATTTGCACCACTCAGGTGACTCTGAGGACACAGACAAACCTCCAAGTGGCCTCAACGACCCTCTAAAAGGATGCAAATGGCACAAAAAAGACCATTTAACATTGTCAAATGCCTTTTGGGCGTCTAAGAAAAGTAATGCCATCTGTTGTTCGCTATGTAATTCATAGTACTCCAATGTATCTAATATTATTCTAATGTTGTGCTTAGTGTGTCTCTTAGCGAGAAAACCATTTTGATCTGCGTGTATGAAATCATTCAGAAATCGTTTCAATCGTTCCGCTATAATTGATGTAAATATCTTGTAGTCCGAGTTAAGAAGTGATATGGGTCTGTAATTTTGGATTAATGTATGGTCTGTGTTATCTTTCGGAATAAGGGTTATGTTTGCCTCTAGCCAAGATTTAGGCGTCCTTGCGCCTTCTAATACTGCGTTAAATACCTCCACTAGGGGTTGAGCTAGGATATTTTGTAATTCTTTATAAATCTCTGATGGAAGACCGTCGGGTCCCGATGCTTTATTATTCTTTTGTGCATTAATAGCTTTTATCACCTCAGATAGTCGAATTTCCTCGTTTAACATATTTCTGGTATCTTCTGTGACCTTAGGTAGTTTGGCTCTTTGAAAATATTCCTCCATTTTCTCCACACTTGCCTGGCTATCTTCTTTGTATAAACGTTCATAAAATTCCTGGGCTATAATTTTTTTTTTTCCCTCCTGGTGGAATATTCTCCCTTCCTCATCTCGTAGTTCGTGAATCCAGTTTTTCCCCTTTTGTTTTCCCAATTTGTATGCGAGCCACCGGCCCGGTTTATTTGCATTTTCAAAAAATTTTTGTTTCGTGTTTCTCAATTGTTGTGCCAATTTCTCTTTGTCTAGAATGTTAAGTTTGTGTTTAATCAGATCCATAGATTGCTTGATATTCTCTTTTTGTGGATCTTGTTGGAGTGTAACTTCTAAGCTCTTATATTCCTCTTCTAATCTTTCCCGTTGTTGTCTTTTCCCCTTATTTTTATATACCATATATGCCCTCGCTACCCCTCTCATCACAGCCTTAGCTGTATCCCAATTGTTTTGTACTGAGGTGTCTATAGCTTTATTTTCCTTAAAGAAAAAACTTAGTTCTCTCTCCATCTTAGATTTGAATTCGTCTTCTTTTAAAATTGCTCTTTGAAGCGTCCATCTGGATATTTTTTTGGAACCTTTCCAGATAAGTTTAATAGGATTGTGATCTGCCCAAGTACCTGTCGCTATATGTACCTCATCTATTTCTGAACTAATTTCTTTCGTCATCCACACCATGTCTATTCTAGACCATGAGTTATGTCGTTTGGAGTAATATGTATATTGTCTAGCCTTACAATTTCTTTCCCTCCAGACATCTTGGATATTTAGTTCCTCAGCCAAGTTAAGAAAAGATCTCGGTAGAGTTCTTCTCTTCTTTTTCCTAAGCGTCTTTCCCATATAATCCAAATTTATATCTAGGATAGCATTAAAATCTCCTATTAAACAAATCTCCTCATAATCAATGCTACATATCTTATTGTGAAGTGTTTTGAAAAATTGTTCTTGGTTATGGTTTGGGGCATATATCTCTACCATCATGACCTTCCTGTGATTTATTATAACCTCGACTATCAGTATTCTACCCTCTTTATCGTTATAAATTAGTTTTGCAGTCAATTTTGGGTTTACATATAGTGCCACTCCTCTCTTTTTCTTGTGTCGGTCTAAGGAAACGAATAGGTTCCCTATTCTTGGTTGTACTAACAAATATTTTTGTTGTTCCTTTATATGGACTTCTTGTATTGCCACGATATCCAATTGTTGGTGAATAAGCCTATTAAAAAATTTCCGCCTTTTCACTGGCGAATTCAATCCATTAATATTCACAGACATAATACTACACTCACCTCCCTTCATCTTACTTATTTCTGGTTTTTGTGGATCTCGTGATTCGGGGCTCTCTCTCTTCCTTGTCTCTAGTTCCATGTTTCTCTGTTAACTCACCGGATTTGTTCCTTCTATCCTCTGTAGCTAAGATCTTCCCATCCATTGCCACACGTATTGTATCTCTTTCTCTTACCTCCCTTCCATCTTGATCTTCTAAATCTACTTCCTCTTGGCTATGGAAGTGGCGTTTGTAAAAATCTTCTGCCTTCTCTATCGTGTCCAGTCTATGCCTTCTATCCTGCCACGTAACAAGAATACCCTCTGGAGTTAGCCATCTAAAGTTTACATTTTCTCTTATTAGTTTGGATGTTAAGAATTGATAGCCGCGTCTCAGATCCCTCATCCTTTTAGGTATCTGTTTAAGGATGGTGATTGGTTGGCCCCGAAATTCTAATGGTTCCTCTCTAGATCTATGCAGAAGCTCATCCCGAATTGATTTTTTAACTAACCTTACATGTACTTCTTTTGGGAGGTTGTGCCTTCTCGCATAATTAGTTTGGACCCTGTATGTTTCATCAATTTCCGCCAGCATTTCCTCCTTCCCTACACCGAGTGCCTTTGCCATCAGTTCTGCCATCATGACCAACAGATCTTCCCCTCTTTTTTCTTGAACGTTCTGGAAGCGTAGATAATGAGCAGCCTTTTCTGCTTCCAGAAAAATGACTGTTGTTTCTAATTCCTTATTAGCCTGAAGGAGTGTTTCATTTAAATCATCTACTCTCTTTTCCTCTTTTTCCATTCTAGCTTCCATATCTTGAAGTCTTTGTTCATTTTTGACTAATTGCTGTTGAATCCCTTCAAATTTATCATCTATCGCTTGGATTTTCCCCTTTAATTCACCAGTGTCGTTTCTTATTTGGCCTATTTCTCTCTTCATCTCCTCGTGGTTTTTGGCCATTGCCTCGTGTAGGTTTTGCAAAAGGGCATGTAAATCTTTAAAGGAATTCGAGTTAGATCTTTCCCTTTGCAGCATATCCTCTATAGATTTCTGATTGGAGGGACTTGAGGCCATCCCCTGTCCCTGTGCTGCTGCCTTTTTGCCAGCGCTAGGCTTAGTTGCTCCCGAGATACTTGTCATGTTTCCCCAATTTTAACAGCGTTTTATCAATGTATAATACCCTGAGTCTTATATAAACCTTTTAACTCTATGACAAAAGATATATAAAACAGTTACCACCAGATACTTATTACCAACTAAGCAATTTATATAATAAAATTCTATAGTATGAATATAATCAAAGTCACGTTCTTCTTCTTTCCCCCCCCCCCCCGTTTCCGGCGCAGAAATTGGCACCTTTTCCGTCTTCCTCTGCTGTCAAAGACCAGTAGGTGTCCCACTAAACAAACCTCCAGTTACTAAATTGCTATATCAAATGGCCGCCCGTGACAAGTAGAGTAGAATTTCAAAAGTTTCAAAAGTTCACAAATTCAAAATTTACCAGGATAGACCAGACTAGACCAAGCTGATCGCTTTCCACGCCCGACAATCCAGAGTTCAGTCTCTAAGGCTCCAAAGCTCAGACTTTGACTTGTTGTAGCTTTTCTCCAGCTAGAATACAGTCATATAGTCTTCGGCTTTCTTTCCCTTGCTGTTTTTGCCAAACGCCTCCCTCAAGACTTCTATCGCCGCTTATTCCCTCTCCGTGAGGCTCCCACTTCGAACCAGTACCTCTTTCACAAGCGCTTCCTATTTAATATTCGGATACACTCTCCGTCAGCTCCGCTCTACCGTTGTCCCGCTGCTTACGTGCTAGCTCCGTCCCTCTGTCAGATCTTCATGTCGGCCATTACTGGCCTCCTTCTCCCCGGTTCGCTCGCATCAGACTTTCTCCGGATCTTCAACACGAACTGCCGCTCATGAAGGTTCTCCGGGCTGCCTGCAACTTCGGATGTCCCTACAGGACCTCCTGAAGCTCCGAAAAGCCCCCGCGAACACTGGGTGAGAGGTTGTGCGAGGAGAGAGCTCCGTTCACACAGCCGCCCGCTCTGACAGTTGGCTCCGCCCCCCCCCGGCTGCCTGCAAGGAGTATAAATCCTTCCCTTCCCCACCATTCAGTCAGAACCTGAGGAAGCTTCTTGAATGAGAAGCGAAACGCCTTCAGAGAAAAACAAGAAAGTCCAGTTGCCTGGGGGGGGGAAGCATCTTTGGGACAAGTATGACCTGGATGACTGAAAACCTTCAGAGATGTTCA
This sequence comes from Vipera ursinii, assembly GCF_947247035.1. NCBI lineage: Eukaryota > Metazoa > Chordata > Lepidosauria > Squamata > Viperidae > Vipera > Vipera ursinii. The sequence continues at coordinate 17,743 of NW_028148395.1, read as the reverse complement.
TCTCGTGGTTCTTCAAAGACCAGTTTTGGCTCCCACAGAGTTTCACAGGGAATAACACCAGATTCTGATATTTAGGGTTAGGAACCCAACCTTTTAAAGAAGTCTGCCTAAAAATAAAAGCCTAGGTAACACACGAAGAGGGCAACCAAATAACCTGGACCAAAAGTCTCCAGCCCTTGACCCAAATCCACGAGCAAAACATGGGAGAAAAGTTGCGAACGGCTGCGGCCGCCTTCCTATTTAACGCAGCTGCCTCCAGAAAGACGGCTTTGTGGTTGTTGTTTTTTTAATCGATGCCGCCACTCGGTTTTTATTTCCGCTCCAATTCTCTTTCTGGCAACGGCAGGCCGGCCCTCATGTTCCAGGATAAGGGCCAAAGAACTGTGCAGTGAACCCGTTCACGTTTATCGCTTCAATCTTACGTCGCAATTGCTTTTTTTTTTAAAAAAAGGTAAAGTCGGCTGTGTTTGGCCATTAGCTAGTCTTGGATTCACAATTAACTGATCAAATCGATGACGATTAAAATTCCCAACGATGCTGGCTTTGCAGATTCGGGGTGGTGGGGGTGGGGGTGGGACGTCACCCCTTACAAACAGGAGGTAGCAAAGTGTGCTCCGCTGGGCTCCATTAAAGAGAAAATAATAATAACAATAATAATAATAGTAGTAGTTGGAAGGTCTCCTGCTCCAATGGCCTGCTCTGGCAGGAAACCATTTCAGACAAACCGTTGTCCATATTTTTAAAAGTATCTTTTATGTCATCCCCTAAAATATGGGGAGCCTCAAGGGGCAAAAGGGAGAGAAAAAGAAGGGATCGGCAGCAAGGGCCCCCCGAGTCCCACCGTCCGCAACACAAAGACAACAGCAAACAGCTGCCGCCAAAGGCTTCTGGGAGTTGTAGTCCATGCACCCGGGGGTGGGGGTCTAATTAGGGAAAAGAGGCTAAGGCAGGGGTCTTCCCACGTGGCCCTTTTAGGACTTGCAAAGGGTCTCCTGTTTGAGCAAGGGGTTGGACTAGAAGACCTCCAAGGTCCCCTCCAGCTGTGTTATTCCATTCTACAGAAGGGATTCAGTACTTATGGGGCTGAGTCCCCCTTGTTTCTAATCCCAGAGGTCAGAGATCAATGAATTATCAGCTGCCCAGTGTTACTTGACCGAGAAGGACAGCTATAGAAGTTGAACGGACACCTAGACAGGCAGGTGGGGCTGAGGAATGCTGGGAGTTGACGTCCACAAGCCGCTTCTTCAGTGAGCATTCGAAGTTACAAACCATTAAAAGAAAAAAAATTTGACCGGTGGCCGTTTTTCACCCTGACGGCCGCAGCAACGTCCCCGTGATGAACCCGCGATCAGAATTGGAACGCTTGGCGACCGGCAGACGACGGTTGCAGTGCCGTCGTGATCCCCGTTTGTGAATTTCTGACCGGCCAAGTCAGCGGCGGGGGGGGAGGGGGGGAGAGAGGAGAGAAGCCAGACCCACTTAACAACGGCGGCGATCCGCTTCACAACCAGGGGGAGGCAAGTGAGGTCGTAAAGCGGGGCCAGGCTCGTTGAACAAGTGTCTCGCTTAGCAGCCGAAATCTTGAGCTCAAGATTTAAAATTTAAAAGACCGGGGTGGAGGGGGGGGGGCGCCGCACGCACACCTGAGACGGGCACAGCCACAAGCTACGTCCTGACCATATTCAGCTGCCCACCACCCCAAGACAAGGAAGCAAACCCCTGCTGCCGTCGCCCCCCCAGTCAATCTTCCCTCTAACTCAATTTTAAAGAAAGACCCTCCCTCAAAGGTGGAGGGGGGCTCTTTGTGGGGAAAAGCCCCTCCCTTCGGGGAACGGGCAGGGGGTCGCTCCTTACCTTGGGCCATTGCCGGCCACTCCCCACCCACCCCGTTTTCCCCCACCAGAGAAGGGTTCAACATACAAGTCCCTGTACTGGTCAAAGGCGTTGTTGGCCTCCACTTCCAGCTTGCGCAGGCGGGCCGAAGGCATGGCGCCGTCTTCCAAGGGCGGGTCGTACTTGTTACTCCAGGGTGACCTGCGTACGGAGGGGAGGGGGAGGGAAAAGAAAAAAAAAACTATGATTTTCCTCCCACATCAAAAGAGTCCCACCCACCCCCCATCCCGATGTTGCAGTGGCACGAACAGACACAGCGCAGACTGCTTGGGCAGGGGTCTATGGTCTGGCCTAGTTGTGCAGGAGGAGGAGGGGGCATGAGCTGGCTGGGCCGTGTGTGTGTGTGTGTGTGTGTGTCTGTGTGTGTGTCTGTGTCAAGCCAGCCAAGAGGGGGAGGAGAAGGGAGAGGCAACGGCGCTCAGTCCCCCCTTCTTCCGACCCACGCTTCTCCCCTTAAATTCAGCCGTGGGAAGCCAGACTCATTTTCTGACGTAGGGAAGGAACAACGGGCAAATTGGGGGGGGGGAAATTCCCCACAAAAATCATCTTCCATGTGCCGTCGGCACGTTTCGTGTCGACGGCCCCGTTGTTGCTCAGCGGCTCTTTTAAAAGAGAGAGACCGTGTTAGCCCTGGAATAATAATAATAATAATAATAATAATAATAATAATAATAATAATAATAATAATAATAATAATAATAATAATAAAATTGTTGTTGTTGTTGTTATATAACCAAGCTGCCAGTTACTGCTTTCAATTAGCTGCCTATGCTTGGGCTTTTAATGGTTTGGGTTGTTATTGGGCGCACTTGGAAGCCCACAGCGGAGAACGGCGTTTAAAATTTGTACTTTCAAATGATTCTAAGGACCGGGATTTGTGAGATAGATAGTTAGATAGATAGATGGATAGATGGATAGATGGATAGATGGATAGATGGATAGATAGATAGATAGATAGATAGATAGATAGATAGATAGATAGATAGATAGATAGATAGATAGATAGATATTATTTATTTATTTATTTAGCGTATGGCTGGTCACACACAGAATTAAAAGCACTTCATATTTACAAGTTAGAACAGTTAAAACATTTTTTTTTAAAAAAGAAGCAATTATAAAACCTAAGAGGAAAACAGAAATAACATTTCAGAGTTTAATGTCGAGTTTGGAGATCCAGTCAGTAGCTGCCGTTGTTACGCAGAGGAAGTCCTTAAAATCTCCTGGCTATCTTCTATTAGCGCATTCCCTCGCTATATGTTGGATAGTCTGTCGGGGAGCCCCGCAATCACATTGTGCTGAAGGTGTCTTTCCCCATTTATACAGAGAATCGGCGCACACACCCCAGGAGTCCTTCTAATTCTATTGTATGTCACCCGTATGTGTCGGGGTAGATTAAATCCTGGAGGTATACTATTAGGATTAATATGCTCAGAAATATCTTGGGAAGTATAGATAGATAGATAGATAGATAGATAGATAGATAGATAGATAGATAGATAGATAGATGATAGATAGATGGTAGATGATAGATAGATATAGTTAGATAGATATAAATAGATAGATATAGTTAGATAGATAGATAGATAGATAGATAGATAGACAGACAGACAGACAGACAGACAGACAGACAGACAGACAGACAGACAGACAGACAGACACACACACACACACACATTATTGAAGCACTTTTTAAGGGACAGTGTTTTTACTGTGAGTTAAGAACGGCTGCTTGTATCTGGGCACAGAGTAGCGCGGGCAAGTGGGGCTCGTGTCCCCCCCCCCGCTATCCCATCTCCTTTAACCAAGTAGAGATGTGCAGGTGGCAAACACACACACACACACACACACCACCCAGCGTGGAACTCCAGAGCTACACAGCCCTTTCCTGGCCTGCAGGAAAAAAACACCCACACTCACTCCTCGTAAAAAAAAAAGGATAAGAAGAGAGGCCGGCGAAGGCAGTGACTTTATCCACCGGGAATCCGCCGTGTTACCCCAAAAAAGGGCCTTTGTAGCAAGCAAAGTGCTCAAGACGCATTTCGGGGACGAAAGGCAGATGGTCCCCCGGCCTCTCTTCAGCTTCGGTTGCAGAAAGGTCAAGCAGCCTCTTGGAAGCCACACACACACACACACACACACACACACACACACACACACACACACAGCAGAAGTGTTCCAGGAAGAGGATTAAAGGCCGCTGAGGTTACAGGGGGGCGAAGAGAGGATTTTTATACCCTTCCCACCAATAGGCCTTGCGGAGGAAGAGGTTACCCACTTATTGGATGTGACCTCGCAACCGTTGGTTTTGCCGCACCGGCTGGAAAAACCAGTGACCTAGGACCGTTTTTTTCACACCGGCGACCGTCGGCGCAGCGTCCCCGTGTGGGCGAAATTCAGAGGCTTGGCAACCGACTCGTGTTCATGACGGACGCAGAGTCCCCCCGCGGGGGTGCGTGCGTGTGTTTCACATGATTTCGTTTTGACGACCCGCTTAACAACCGCCTTACTGGCTTTAGCAACGGCAGCGACTCCCTTAGCAGCTGCGGCAAGGAAGGTCGTAAAGCGGGACAAAATCTGCTTAACGGCTCCCGTGCTTAGCAACGGAAACTTGGGGCTGGGTGGTCAAGGAGTACCTTTACTACTAGGAGTAGACATTGAAAGGGCGTCTCTCGCCTCCGGAAAACTCCTACAGGCTTCTACATCACTTAGCAACACGTGTGTGTTTGTGTGTATGTGTGTGTGTGAGAGAGAGAGAAAGAGAGAGAGAGAGAGAGAGAGAGAGATTCAGCTTGCAGCAAATGAGCTGTATTCTTCAGGCAGGAGTCCTCCTGGTGTGGGTCTCGAACCCGTCAACTAACAGGACTAGTCCCTTGGGCTACTAACTAATCCCTCGGGCTACGACCACAATTGAGCCAAAAGTTTACGCTGCCAAGCGAAAACACTCGTTCGGGGAGTTTTTTCCCCTTCCACGATTTTTTCTGGCCACGGCTGTGCAGCGAATCGTTGCAGTGGTTAAGTTAGCGACAGGGCTGCCCAGCGCATCTTGGCCTCCTCGCGGACTTGGAAGGACGCAAAAGGGGAAAATCACGTGACACACACACACACACACACACACACACCGGGACCCTGCAGTGCCGTCATAAAATAGGAGTCAGCCGCCAAACCTCTGAAATTTGATCACGTGACCGCCGGGACGCTGCCACCGGTCACCAGGGCGAAAAACGGCCGTGAGTCACCATTTTTTTTTCCTTCTCCCGGTTGTTGTTGTTAGTTGCTAAGTCGTGTCCAACCCCTTGGACAACGTTCCTCCAGGCCTTCCTGTCCTCTACCATCCTCTGGAGTCCCTTTAAGCTCACGCCTCCTGCTTCAGTGACTCCATCCAGCCACCTCCTTCTCTGTCGTCCCCTTCTTCTCTTGCCCTCGACCTTTCTTCTCCAGTGAGTCCTTCCTTCTCATGAGGTGGCCAACGATGAGATGGTTAGAGTAAAGCCATTGACACAACAAATTTGGGCCAACGTGGGGAGACAGTGAAGGACACCGAGGCGTGGCATGCTGTGGTCCATGGGGTTGCAAAGAGTTGGACACCACTTAGCAGCTGACCAACTCGTGGACTTCAGCTCCAAGGAATTCATGAGCCAGCATGTCTGACTCAGGAATTCTGGGAATTGAAGTCCACATGTCTTAAAGTCGCTAAGCTGAAGAAACACTAATCTACATTATCCACAAATATACATACAGCTGACAAATGGTTGTTGTTGTTAGTTACGAAGTGGTGTCCGACCCATCATGACCCCATGGACCACGTTCCTCCAGGCCTTCCTGTCCTCTACCATCTTCTGGAGTCCATCTAAGCTCACGCCTCCTGCTTCAGTGACTCCATCCAGCCACCTCATTCTCCGTCGTCCCCTTCTTCTCTTGCCCTCAACCTTTCCCAGCATGAGGCTCTTCTCCAGTGAGTCCTTCCTTCTCATTAGGTGGCCGAAGTATTTGAGTTTTTCAACTTCAGGATCTGGCCTTCTAAAGAGCAGTCAGGGTGGATCTCCTCTAGGACCGACCGGTTTGATTGCCTTTCTCCCGGTGCCGGACGCTAAATGTACTATCTGTGTCTGCCCCAAAGTCAAAAAGGAACAGGCTAGCCGTGTGTCCCGTGGGGAGAAATGAACCGTGAGCTTTCCCCTTACCTGTAGGAATCGCCATCCCGGTTGTAATCACACAGGAGGTAGTCCTTGCCCACCACCTTATCCCGAGCGATCTTCAGAGGCTGGTCCACAGAGGACAGGAGATCTTCACAAAGGCTGGGAACCTATGGAAGGAGTGAGAACGGATGAGCCGTGTCAGGGCAAACCAGCCAGGACTCTGGGCTTGGTCGCTCTCAGGCTGAGCTCATCTCCACCACCTTTGGCCCATCCCGCGGAAAAGCAGCGCACAAGATCTGCAGAACCTCCCCACCACCACCACCACCACCCCCTTTCTCCGTTCAGACCTTCCCGAGAAATCCCACTCCCCTCCTAGTGCGGTTTTTGAAGACAAGCAGCCTCACCGCTACGGTGTCAGCCTGCCTGCCAAACACTTCGTAGGGGGAAGAACGGTCTGGTTTGGTTAAACCCACCCCTACCCCAACCCACCCCCACGAGCGTCTGGGTGTAGACAGGGCTGGCCTTTTGATGAGGTTAGCGCTACCATTCTGGGCCGCTCTTATCTAAAACCAGCTTTCAGCTCTGGCTTTGATCTGGGACCAGATGGAAAGCAGATAAAACGTGTTTCGTGTTTCCTTTTAACGGGGCAGAGGAGAGGGGGAGAGAGAGAGAGAGAGAGAGAGAGAGAGAGAGAGAGAGAGAGAGAGAGAGAGAGAGAAAGAGAGAGAGAGAGTCGCAAAGGGCGATTTTTCCATAAAAGACAGCCAAGCGATGCCATTCTCTCTCTCTCTCTCTCTCTCTCTCTCTCTCTCTCTCTCTCTCTCTCTCTCTCTTCCTCTCGTTACTCCCTCTGCTTTTAGTTCACACCAAGGAGAACGGACTATTCAACCTTTTCACTGGCATTGACCCTTCATTCTGATAACGGACCGTTTAGTTCGGGATTGGATGTGCCTTCTGCCATCCCGTGTACAATGTTAGCTTTAAAAAAATAAATAAATAAATAACGCAGTCCAAAAAAAAAACCAAAAAAAAACAACAAAAAACCAGGTACCCTCAATCAGCGTAAGATGTCCCCAAATAAGGAAATGGAACTTTTTCTGCAAAACCAAGAAGAGACAAACACGCAGAAAGGTCTTTCCGCAGCAGTCCAGTGGCCCAATTCCAGTGGCCTTCTCAACCTCTGAAGGGAAGAATACGGTCTAAGTCTCAACAGGCCGATGCGGTTATTGGAATACCCTGCAATTCTCTTCTGCACAACCGCACCCCTGTTGTGTCCACGGGGACTTGTCCATCATCCAGATTGCGGTTATCCCGAGGGTGCTTTTCCAACAAACCGCTGGACTTCCTTGGGCTTCTGGAGAACCGGGGAAGCTTCTTGGGATGGGAAGTGAAACGTTTTCAAGAAAGAAAGGGGGAAAAAAAACACGACCCAAGAACGTCCAGTCGCCTTCGGGACGCACACACGGTTGTGTGCACACAGAGGAGGGGCAAACGCAACCCCCCGTCCCAATAAAGGGGGCCACACTGGTGTGGTCTTGCACAGCTCAACTGCAGGCATGTTTGCAGATGTGTCTTACAGCGTCGGCTTCTTGCCAAACTTGCTGTAAAGCAATTCCTGGAAGGGGGGAGGGGGGCAAGAACCTTTTAAAAAATGGTAAATATTTATAATGGAAACCTAAGAACTGCTAAGAGAATAAGCTGACCGTGAATGGCAGCTTAATTTTTTCCACTAGCTCATGCTCAGGGTGGAGTTTAATGAGCTCTCACTGGGCAATCTGCCAACCATCGTTAGTTAAGGGGGGTGGGGAATTACCTGTTCTTTAAAAAAAAAAAGAGGTGATATTGCTGAAATTACATATGCACGGCTGAAAGAGTGAAAGGCAAGTCGTTTATAGATAAGCCTTGAGCTACTAACTCTAAAATTTAGCCTATTATTCAGCTAACCTCTCTTTCACATACACTCACAAATGCTCGCAAAGAGGAGCATTGACTCAACCAGGGGTCTTCAAACTTGGCCCTGTGGTGGACTTCAACTCCCAGAATTCCTCCGCCAGCGTGCCTGGCTGAGGAATTCTGGGAGTCGAAGTCCACAAGTCATCAAAGGGCCAAGTTTGAAGACCCCCTGAACTAAACACTAATTTCAGATGCAAAAAAAATAATAATTCCTAAATCCAATACTTGGGCCTTTCAATAATAATAATAATAATAATAATAATAATAATAATAATAATAACAACAACAACAACAACAACAACAACAATAATAATAATAATAATAATAATAATAATAATAATAATAATGAAACCATGATGATGGGTAAAGGTTCCCACGGTCTACAACTTTGGAGAGAAGTCAACAGTTTGAGTAGACAACCCTGGTATGTTTGAACAACCAAGAGACGTGGTCAAAAGCCACATTCCCACGTGAGCGCCACCTAAAACCACGGAAAGCTTCATGGTCTCTCCATGTTATCCCTTTAAAATAGGCGGTCTTCAAACACTCACAATTCCTCAGCAAGGCACGCTGGCTGAGGAATTCTGGGAGTGGAAGTCCACAAGTCTTAAATTGGCCAAGCTTGAAGACCTCTGCCTTAAAGGCAAGGAGATCTCTTTAAAAAATTCTCTTCCTCACCGCCAGCTCTCTCTCTCTTTTTTTGGAAACAGGTGAAAAAGCTGCTCGAGGGCGAACTACTTATTACACTTAGGCTTTGGCTGGGCTGAGGCATTCCTATTAAAAAAACTGTGCTGACTGAAGTGGTAATAACCAAAGGGGCCAAGAGCAGAGGTCCTCAAACTTGGCCCTTTTATTCCTCCGCCGGGCTAGCTGAGGAATTCTGGGAGTTGAAGTCCACAAGTCTTAAATTGGCCAAGCTTGAAGACCCCTGGCCTAGAGGGCCCACACTGCAAAGGTATCTTGTCGGTGGTCATCCTGCCGTAGGGATGGATCTCATGAGGCCCACCCTGGCCTCAGACCACCCCAAAAGCGCAGGCCATCTTCCCGTAAAGACCCGGCATTCGGGAGATGAATGAGGACACTCTTTGAGACGGCTCTGCAAAAGAATGGCTACGCGCTGAAGGGAGATCAGGCGCAGACAAAACGGAAGACAAATTGGGAGAAGAAAAAAAAAACAAAAAAAAAAAACCAGCCCGCGATGCCTAACAAGAGTCTCTTTGTCCCCACCCCACCCCCGGCCACGCTAGGCTAGCTGAAGTTAATGAACCAGGTATTAAGGCAAGAGTTTTAATTAAAAACCGGGCCATCATTCCAGCCAGCAAGACAAGCGGCCACCTGTGTACGGTCAGAAACTCAACACCTAACCCCAACAGCTGGCCGAGCCTTGGCTTCCTGCTGGAAAGGCCAATCGGATGAGTTGACATCCGTGGAACTGGCAGGATCAAGATGGGGTGTGTGTGTGTGTGTGTGTGTGTGTGTGTGTGTGTGTGTGTGTGTCAAACCAGGTCTTCGGCATGACAGCCAGCCATGGGAACTTGTCCCTTTTCAGGGCTCCGGGGTGGGGGGAAAGATTTGTGGTGTGCTTCTGGGATCCGGCTTCGGGCAATGTAATCCCACCGCCCCAACACGGATCCTGGAGAGAAAAACGTCAGGATGCTAAAAGCTCAGGGAATGGAATTTGGGTGGACAAGAACCGCAAAACCCAACTTGGGGTGTGTTGTCTGCGTGGAACGCCTGCGGCCAGGGTTAGGGTTAGGGTTTAAAATCCTGGATTTCAGAGAAGTGCAAGCGAGGAGGCACCCCCAAGACCGTTCCTTGGGACGAAGGGGTGGAGCAGCGACCCAGGCAAGATCCGCACCCGTGTCTTCCTCAGCCGTAGGGGACAGAAAGGTGCGGCCTGCACCCGAGCGAGGATCCGGAACGCTTCCGAGCCAAACTGCCACGCTGCCTTGTTAACGCACGCAATATGTTCCGCCTGCGTGTTGAATCTGAACGGCCGTGACAAAAAATGGTGCCTGCAGCTTCAGCCACTGTTCTGCTGGGAGGGAGACCTCTCCCACTTCTCTCTCTAAAGGTCTAAATTCCTCCACGGCCCGCGAGCTGCCTGCTCAGCCGCACGCACACGGGGCCCTTGACTGACATGAGCGCTAATGAACTCTAATTACAAACTCAGCAGCCCGTGAAAGCCAGAGAGCAGGGCCGAGGGAGGATGGCCATCCACCTGGGGTTTGGGGAAGGGGCGCTGACCCGTAAAGGACCCCCGCCTGCCCTCTGGACGTGCCCCTGCATTTCATGTTCAAGTTAGGCCTTCTCCTCGGGTCGGCACAAATCACATCTGGCAAGGCCGTGCACAGCTAACCCCAAGGACTCCAGGAGACCAAGGACCCCAGCAGGCATTAAAGCTTGACCTTCAGGGTCCCAGCTAAAGGGGCTTAGTGGGGAGGGGGGTGTGTGTGGCTTTTGTTTTGCTGGAGAACCACAGCAGCCTTCCTGAAACTGGGAAGAGTGGAGGGAGGCACGGCCGGCCGGCCCTGGTAGTGGCGTCACTCCGACGGGTTAAAACTGACGTTGCCAAAACCAGCCAGGCTGAAGAAACACAGAGCAATGAATTAATTCTGCACGTCTGGCTCTTTTTGTCCTTGGTGGAGCAGGAAATAATAATAATAATAAAGGTGGGCTTGGCATGCCGTTGCAGGTGAGGCTTTGGAGCGCCACCTCAAGTGTGGCTCACTCCAATGGGGGTTCCCCACGGGATTTTGAATTGTCCTAGAGAACAGACCCCCAGGGGTATGAAATCTAAGCAAACAGAGCCAAAACACACAAACACACACACACACACAAACCCAAAAAACCAACCTCACTCTCCAACACAAACAGGGCGAAACAAGCCACCCCGACAGTTTTAAAGAGGTGGGGAGGCTCTGGGGCAAGGGTCTTCAAACTTGGCCACTTCAAGTCCCAGAATTCCTCAGCCAGCCTGGCTGGCTGAGGAATTCTGGGAGTTGAAGTCCACAAGTCTTCAAAGTGGCCAAGTTTGAAGACCCCCCTGCTCTGGGGGCATCTGTTGAATCTGCTGGATGTCCAACAGCCTCTGCAGAACATGGAAAGGTCCCCCCACGTGCCAACTCACCAAATCAATCAGGTCACTGAGGTTTTTCTCGATCTGCTGGGGAGGAAGACGCCTCATCAAATCCAAGGCACAGTCCAGCTGCTGCTCACTCTGGGGGGAAAAGAAAAGAAAAGAAAAGAAAAAATGGGAAAAAAGCGACGTAGGAAACATAAACGGAACTTAAGGACTGATCTCCTAATCAGCCATCCGACAGAGGCTGGGGTGGAAACGGGGCCCTTGAGTGCGAGAAGCCAGGACTCTGGCAATATGGCCTAGCCATAATAATAATAATAATAATAATAATAATAATAATAATAATAATAATAATAATAATAAGAAGAAGAAGAAGAAGAAGAAGAAGAAGAAGAAGAAGAAGAAGAAGAGGAAGAAGAAGAAGAAGAGGAAGAAGAAGAAGAAGAGGAAGAAGTAGTAGTAGTAGTAGTAGTAGTAGTAGTAGTAGTAGTAGTAGTAGTAGTTGGAAGGGACCTTGGAGGTCATCTAGTCCAACCCCCCCCAGGCAGGAAACCTTATACCATAAGAAGAGACTGGACAGCCATTTGCCTGAAATGGTATAGGGTTTCCTGCCTGAGCAGGGGGTTGGACTAGATGACCTCCAAGGTCCCTTCCAACTTTATATTATTATTATTATTATTATTATTATTATTATTATTATTATTATTATTATTATTATTATTATTATTTCGGACAAATGGCTGTCCATTCTTTTCTTAAAGACTTCCAGTCTTGGAGCATTCACCGCTTCTGGAGGCAGGTGGTTCCACAGGTTAATTGTTCTAACTGTCAGGAAGTTTCTCCTTAGTTCTAGGTTGCTTCTCTCCTTGATGAGTTTCCATCCCTTTTGGGCACACGGATGACCAAGTCCACCCGTCCTAGGATGGGGGGGTCAAGGGTGGTCAAGCTCTCTGCCAAGTGGCCATTCAACCAGCGCACATGAGCAGGAACTTAGCAGGGTAGGCTGTAGGCTGGCTTACTTTTTCAGAGGTTTCACCAGTGCGTAAGGAGCCAAGGGGCTGGACTAGAAGACCTCCGAGGTCCCTTCCAGCTTCTATTCTATTCTATTCTATTCTATTCTATTCTATTCTATTCTATTCTATTCTATTCTATTCTATTCTCCATTCCTCCTACTATTCTATCTATCCTATTCTATCCTACTCTATTCTATTCTGCATTTTATTCTGTTCTATTCTCCATTCCATTCCATTCTATATTCTATTCTTCATTCCTCCTACTATCCTATCCTATTCTATTCTATTGTATTCTACTCTATTCTATTCTATTCTACTCTACTCTACTCTAATTCTATTCTAATTCTAATTCTATTCCATTCTATTATAATTCTAATTCTATTTGCAGTTCTGGCAGCAAAGACTGGAAGTGTGTGTGTGTGGGGGGGGGCTTTCCAGTCCAGAGAGAGCCATTGGTTGCGTCCTGCTTTGTTGGCTACATGCTGGATCTACAGTTGTGATCTCAGGTGTTGACACGGGGATCGTGTCAACAGGGCCAGATGGAAAAGTTTAGAGGGTTGGAAGAAGGGAAAAGGATCGTCTCATCGGCTGCTTCCTTCGGCATTTTGCTACAACTCAGGAACCGGGCTTCAACTGGAAATATATTACCCGTCCCTTTCAAAGATTTACGTTCTGTCACCCTGGGCTGGATTCCAGGAAACGTCCAGAGAAATTTCTACACGGTCAATAAAAAAAGATCATCTTTTAAAAAGCAGGGAAGTGTGTTCTTGCACCAAACGGCCTCGTTCTGGCTAATGTTCTTTCTTCCCTGACCAACAGCAAAAAACCAGTCCAAGATCCTTTTTTTAAAAAAAAAAAATGTCAAACATTAGCGTTTCCGGTTCCTCGGCGCCAAGTACCTGGCAGTACAGAAATGGAACGACAGTCTCTTTAAGACGAGAGACAAAAGGCAAGAAATGAGCAAGGTCAAAGCTGTTCTGTTTTGATCGTGGTTGTGTTCTGCTTTTTTTTAAAAAATATATATATATATACTTCAGCATTTTTCCAAGCAAAGCGTCTGGGTTAGAAGTGGGACCCCTTTTTCTCCTTCCCCTGGGGAGGGGGGGGGGAAGAATGAAATGACCATAAATAAGAAAAAGAGAAGGGAACGAATAAGTGTCTTTTTGAGAATGTTTGAATCGTAAATGCAATTTAAAATGACTAAAACTTGTGACTTAATACTTTAGACCAGGGGTCCCTAATCCCGGGGCTGCAGAAAGTTGAATGCATGAATGCACCAAGGTTTATTTGCGTTCTCTCTTTCTCTCTCTCTCTCTCTCTCTCTCTCTCTGTGTGTGTGTGTGTGTGCGTCTGTGTCTGCGTGTGTTTGTAACCATCCCCTACCCACCCCCCAGAAGCCGATCCGCAGAGCCAAAAAGGTTGGGGGACGACTTCACTACAGCAGGGGTCTTCAAACTTGGCCCCTTATGACTCGTGGACTTCAACTCCCAGAATTCCTGAGCCAGCATGGGGGAACTATGGCCCCTTTGTGACTTGTGGACTTCAACTCCCAGAATTCCTGAGCCAGCATGGGGGAACTATGGCCCCTTCGTGACTCGTGGACTTCAACTCCCAGAATTCCTCAGCCAGCATGGGAGAACTATGGCTCCCTTCGTGATTCGTGCACTTCAACTCCCAGAATTCCTCAGCCAGCATGGGGGAACTATGGCTCCCTTCATGACTCATGCACTTCAACTCCCAGAATTCCTGAGCCAGCATGAGGGAACTATGGCCCCTTCATGATTCGTGGACTTCAACTCCCAGAATTCCTGAGCCAGCACGGGGGAACTATGGCCCCTTCATGACTCATGGACCTCAACTCCCAGAATTCCTCAGCCAGTCACCTGGGCTGAGGAATTCTGGGAGATGAAGTCCACGAGTCATAAAAGGGCCAAGTCTGAAGCCCCCTGCATTACGCAATGTATCGTACTAAATATGGTGGTCACGCTCATAAGCTGTTTTTTTTTATCTCTGAGCCTGAATCGCTTACCAATTCTTAACTTTTTTTTTAAGCGTGCAGGTAGTCCTTGACTTAGGACCACAACTGAGGTCAACATTTCTGTGACATTTGTGAAGTGAGACATTTTGTCCCATTTTGCCACCTTCCTTGCCACAGTCGTTAAGCGAATCGCTGCAGTCATTAAGTCAGGGGGGATAGTTTGTTTAGTGAACCTGGCTTTCCCCGTTGACTTTGTCTTGTCAGAAGGTCGCAAAAGGTCACCCGGGGGCACTGCGACCGTCATAAATATGAGTCGGTTTGCGAAGCATCTGAATTTTGACACATGTGACCGCTGGGGGATGCTGCCACGGTCGTAAGTGTGAAAAAAGGGTCCCCTTTCCCAGTGCCGCTGTAACTTTGAAATGTCACTCAACGAACTGTTGTAAGTCGAGGACGATCTGTAGAGATCTCTGGAAGGTGGATTGGGGCAGTTAGACTGTGCAAAATTCCTTTTTTTAAAAAAAAAAAAGAGAGAGAGAGAGAGACGGGAAATAGCAAACTTGTTTAAAAAATAAAGCAAAGGTGACCGGAAGAGTCACTAAATGAACTCCCGTAAGACGAGGACCGGCTGCTACTATGCCTTTCTCAAAGCAGGAGCGTCATCTGTCAAAATCAACCTAACGGGACGCCCTGTCTTGCTCTAAAAGAGGTTTACGTGGGAGAAGGAGAATTTGGGCCACGCTTGGAACGAGAGACCAGGAGCCGCAGCTCTCTGCAGACATTCCCCGGTGGGAGGGGGGCTTCTGATCCTAATTTGGGACTGATTTGGGGAGGGGGGTCTGGCGTCCTTCCGCCCGGCCCCTCTTTTGCTCCCGGCGCGAAGGCGCGCAAGCAGAGTTCAAAATAAGCCTTGCGTTGCCATTCCAGTCGCTCCGGGGTGGCGGCGAAGAGAACTGAAGTGCCGAGAGTTTAACTGTGAACGTTAGCCAAGACAAAGCATCTTTAATTTATTAAAGCATCTCCTGCAAAGATGGTGGGGTGGGGGGGGGGGGGAGTTGTGTGTGTGTCGTGTGTGTGTGTGTGTTGGAAGACCTCTCTGCCCCGTCTCCTTTGTTCCGGCATAGCAGCGCGGCTGGCCCCGTCCTCTCTCACGCTAAGCAAGGCGACCCACTTCTTCTCGGGCGCTCGTTTGGAAAGTCTCGTGCGCACCACGTTTAGCCCTGCCCGGTGGACGCCTTCCGAAGAGCGCCGCCCCGCAGGAAAAAAAACGCAAACGCCACATCAAAATAACCCAACATGGTTTCTTTCTGGTGAAAGAGTCAATTAGCCCTGCCGCGGAAGCCTCTGGGCTTTGCAGTTCCCCGGTATTTTTTCAAAAGGCGGATGGGAAGATGGAGCAAAGCAGGCTCCGAAGGGGGGAATGGAGGATCCGTTAAGGGGTTAATGGAGGATCCGTTAAGGGGCTGTGTTTGTGTGTGTGTGTGAAAGGGATCAGGGGATATCAAGAAATATCCTTGAAGTCTCAGCAAGGCCGACGGAGGGGGGGGGTTTCGTAAATTCGCTGAAACGGAAAAGCATTCCCTTTAGAGCTCTCCCCTTAAAGAGAGTCCCCCCATTTTGGCTCGTTTTTATTTCTCAGCCAGAGGTGGTTTGAATAAAACACAGCTTTTTTTACTCAGCAACTGCGTCGTTGAAGCACCGGGAGGATTTTCGTTTGGAAGAGTAGAGAGAAAGCCCCCAGGAGCTCCAGAGAGAAAAAAGGCAACAACGAAAAGCACCTAGCCACAAAAAAAAAACTTTTTAAAACGTCCTTTGGTCGTTTTTCTGCCTCAAAGAAGGCCGACTGGGCTACGGAACGGAAACCCGCCGCCACTGTGCTCGGAATAAATAAGAGCAGAATTATCTTTTGCAAAATGTTAAGGACCGAATATGGAGAACGGAAGGAAGGAAGGAAGGAAGGAAGGAAGGAAAGAAGGAAGGAAGGAAGGAAGGAAGGAAGGAAGGAAGGAGGGAGGGAAGGAAGGAGGGAAGGAAGGGAGGGAAGGAAGGAAGGAAGGAAGGAAGGAAGGAAGGAAGGAAGGAAGGAAGGAAGGAGGGAGGGAAGGGAAGGAAGGGAGGGAAGGAAGAAAGGAAGGAAGGAGGGAAGGAAGGAAGGAAGGAAGGAAGGAAGGAAGGAGAGAAGGAGGGAGGGAGGGAGGGAGGGAGGGAGGGAGGGAAGGAAGGAAGGAAGGAAGGAAGGAAGGAAGGAAGGAGGGAAGGAAGGGAGGGAAGGAAGAAAGGAAGGAAGGGAGGGAAGGAAGGAAGGAAGGAGGGAGGGAGGGAGGGAAGGAAGGAGGGAGGGAGGGAGGGAGGGAAGGAAGGAAGGAAGGAAGGAAGGAAGGAAGGAGGGAAGGAAGGGAGGGAAGGAAGAAAGGAAGGAAGGGAGGGAAGGAAGGAAGGAAGGAGGGAGGGAGGGAGGGAAGGAGGGAGGGAGGGAGGGAGGGAAGGAAGGAAGGAAGGAAGGAAGGAGGGAAGGAAGGGAGGGAAGGAAGAAAGGAAGGAAGGAAGGAAGGGAGGGAAGGAAGGAAGGAAGGAAGGAAGGAAGGAAGGAAGGAAGGAGGGGAGGGAAGGAAGGGAGGGAAGGAAGGAAGGAAGGAGGGAGGGAGGGAAGGAAGGAAGGAGGGAAGGAAGGGAGGGAAGGAAGGAAGGAAGGGAGGGAAGGAAGGAAGGAAGGAAGGAAGGAAGGAGGGAGGGAAGGAAGGAAGGAGGGAGGGAGGGAAGGAAGGAAGGAGGGAAGGAAGGGAGGGAAGGAAGAAAGGAAGGAAGGGAGGGAAGGAAGGAAGGAAGGAGGGAAGGGAAGGAAGGGAGGGAAGGAAGAAAGGAAGGAAGGAGGGAAGGAAGGAAGAAAGGAAGGAAGGAAGGAAGGAAGGAAGGAAGGAAGGAGAGAAGGAGGGAGGGAGGGAGGGAGGGAGGGAGGGAAGGAAGGAAGGAAGGAGGGAAGGAAGGGAGGGAAGGAAGGAGGGAGAGAGGGAGGGAAGGAAGGAGGGAGAGAGGGAGGGAGGGAGGGAGGGAAGGAAGAAAGGAAGGAAGGAGGGAAGGAAGGAAGAAAGGAAGGAAGGAAGGAAGGAAGGAAGGAAGGAGAGAAGGAGGGAGGGAGGGAGGGAGGGAGGGAAGGAAGGAAGGAAGGAGGGAAGGAAGGGAGGGAAGGAAGGAGGGAGAGAGGGAGGGAAGGAAGGAGGGAGAGAGGGAGGGAGGGAGGGAGGGAAGGAAGGAAGGAAGGAAGGAAGGAAGGAAAGCAATACAGGCCGCAGGGCAGGCATAAAAAAAAGAGACAGAGACTTCAGTATGAGAAGTGGCAGCTCTACAGAAATTATGTCAAATCTGAAAGACTAAGTCTAGAGTTGTCAACCGTAGAATAACCATAAAAGCTGCCCACAAAACTCCATCTTGGGAGGCCGGGGAAAGCGCAACGTTAAAAAACGACCAACGCTTCTGAGCCGATCAAATCTCAAGAGCTCCAGGCATTTTACTTCTTTTCTTTAACTCACGAGCATCGGTACCACCTTGCGAAGCGGCGCCGTGGCCGGCGAGGTTTCCCACGGGGGGGGGGAGAGAAAAAATCTGCTTTTCAAAAAAAGGGTGGCCGGGAGGACCGTCTCCCGTCTCTGCAACCTCATCAGAAACATAACATCTGCAACAGCTGGCT
>NW_028148396.1:0-16914 GCF_947247035.1 Vipera ursinii | reverse complement strand
AAGGGAGGGGAGGAGGAAGGGGAAGAGAAAAGGAGGAGGAAGAGAAGGAGAGGAAAAAGGAAGGGGAAGGGAGGGGAGGAGGAAGGGAGGGAGGAAGGGGAAGAGGAAGAGGAAGAGAAGGAGAGGAAAAAGGAAGGGGAAGGGAGGGGAGGAGGAAGGGAGGAAGAAGGGGAAGAAAAGGAGGAAGAGAAGGAGAGGAAAAAGGAAGGGGAAGGGAGGGGAGGAGGAAGGGGAAGAGAAAAGGAGGAGGAAGAGAAGGAGAGGAAAAAGGAAGGGGAAGGGAGGGGAGGAGGAAGGGAGGAGGAAGGGGAAGAGGAAGAGGAAGAGAAGGAGAGGAAAAAGGAAGGGGAAGGGAGGGGAGGAGGAAGGGAGGAGGAAGGGGAAGAGGAAGAGGAAGAGAAGGAGAGGAAAAAGGAAGGGGAAGGGAGGGGAGGAGGAAGGGAGGAAGAAGGGGAAGAAAAGGAGGAAGAGAAGGAGAGGAAAAAGGAAGGGGAAGGGAGGGGAGGAGGAAGGGGAAGAGAAAAGGAGGAGGAAGAGAAGGAGAGGAAAAAGGAAGGGGAAGGGAGGGGAGGAGGAAGGGGAAAAAAGAGAAAAGGAGGAGGAAGAGAAGGAGAGGAAAAAGGAAGGGGAAGGGAGGGGAGGAGGAAGGGAGGAGGAAGGGGAAGAGGAAGAGGAAGAGAAGGAGAGGAAAAAAGGAAGGGGAAGGGAGGGGAGGAGGAAGGGGGAAGAGAAAGGAGGAGGAAGAGAAGGAGAGGAAAAAGGAAGGGGAAGGGAGGGGAGGAGGAAGGAGGAGGAGGAAGGGGAAGAGGAAGAGAAGGAGAGGAAAAAGGAAGGGGAAGGGAGGGGAGGAGGAAGGGAGGAGGAAGGGAAAGAGGAAGAGGAAGAGAAGGAGAGGAAAAAGGAGTTGGAAGGGAGGGGAGGAGGAAGGGAGGAAGAAGGGGAAGAAAAGGAGGAAGAGAGGAGAGGAAAAAGGAAGGGGAAGGGAGGGGAGGAGGAAGGGGAGAGAAAGGAGGAGGAGAGAAGGAGAGGAAAAAGGAAGGGGAAGGGAGGGGGAGGAGGGAGGAGGAAGGGGAAGGGGAAGAGGAAGAGAAGGAGAGGAAAAAGGAAGGGACGGGAGGAGGAAGAGCCACAGCACTTAAGACCTCCATCCCGCGTGATCCAAAGCGCCCACGGAGGAGACCCCAAACAAGACGGAGCCACCGCCCCAGCCAAACACGGGGAAAGAAAGGTCAGGACCGGAGCGCTTGCAAGCAGGCGGAAGAGGCCCTCATCCCGCAGGGGACGGACCGCGGCTGGAGTGAGGATGAGGAGGAATGATGGCCTGGATGAGGGAGAACCTCCCAAGACGCCCAGCCTGGAACTCAGGAGGAATCCCCTAAGGGGGGAGAACGGTTATTCCACCGGAGAGTCGCCTCCTGGAGCCTTGGCTGCTCCATCCCTGGAGGCCTTCAAGGAAAGGGTTGTCCCAGGACGGTGTAAAGACTCCTGCCTTGGGCAGGGGAGTGGACTAGAAGACCTCCCAGGCCCCTTCCAGCCTCGAGATGTCTGTGGAATCCCCTCACCTTGCCCTTTAATCCCCAGGTCCCCGTTCGCGGTGGTCACCTTCTGCCCAGGCATGGTGGCACCTCCTGAAACCTGAGCACAGGTGCCCGGCCCTTTATACCTTCCCCACACTGGCAATCCTGCCTGCTCTGGTTTCAAGTCTTTGCATGGGGAGGGGGGGGGGAAGAGGGGAGGGCAGGGGAGGGTAAGACCAAAGTGCAGAGGACCTGCTGGCTTCCACCCAGGTTTCCAGGTTTCCATGGCTGGAGAAGAGCTGCACGGCCTATTCCACCCTTCCCCGCCCCACCCCTCTTCTTTTAATTTTTCTTTTATTCCTGCCACATCGTTAAAACTCTGCTTTTCCAAAGCGGCCCGCCTGCCTCGTACAATGGCTTATTTCTATAAGCGGCAGGCTATTTTTTTTTTCTTCACCCTCCCCTCCCACCTGCTATAATTAACTCTCGGTAATTAGGCACCTTTTAAAATTCGGATTCTCTCTCTCTCTCTCTCTCTCTTTTCCCCCCACCCTACCATCTAACAGAGGCGGTTAGCAGAAACTTTAACCAGTAAAGGCATTTATTAACCAAAGTTGAGGAGAGCAACTTCCCACCCACCCACTCACCCAGATTTCAAAAATATTGCTCCGCTTTAGAGCAGGTTTTGGGTGCTCCTACGGCTGGTTAGCCTGTCTGGCAAAAAAAATAAAAATAAGAGTCAGTTGGATTTACTTCCAGCTAATAAATAATAATAATAATAATAATAATAATAATAATAATAATAATAATAATAATGATGATGATGATGATGATGATGATGATGATGATGATGATGATGATGATAATGATAAAGTTGGAAGGTGCCTTTGAGGTCATCTAGTCCAACCCCCTGCTCAGGTAGGAAACCCTACACCACTTCAGACAAATAGCTATCCCGTCTCCTCTTAAAAACTTCCAGTGTTGGAGCATTCACATCCTCTAGAGCAGACATGTCAAACCCAAGGCCCAGGGGCCGGATCCGGCCCGCGAAGTGGTTCCATGTGGCCCGCGAAGCCATCCTGGAAACAGTGAGGGAACGGCCCCCACTGCCTTGGCCCCAGCCCAGAGACCCTCCTCCTGCCAGAGACCCCCAGATCTGTCCCACTCCTGCCCAGGCCCCCATAGGCACCCTTGATGCGAACGATGTAGAGCTGGCCACGCCCACCCAGCAGGCCATACGCACTCTAGCCACGCCCACCCAATAGGCCACGCCCACCCTGGCCATACCCACCCGGCCCCCTGAGGGCAACCGCAATGCTGATGCGGCCCTCAAGGAAATTGAGTTTGACACCCCTGCTCTAGAGCAGCGTTTCCCAACCTTAGGAACTTGAAGATGCGTGGACTTCAACTCCCAGAATTCTGGGGAATTCTGGGAGTTGAAGTCCACGCATCTTCAAGTTCCTAAGGTTGGGAAACGCTGCTCTAGAGCAGACATGTCCAACCCAAGGCCCGGGGGCTGGATCCGGCCCACGAAGTGGTTTCATGTGGCCCGCGAAGCTATCCTGGAAATAGTGAGGGAACAGCCCCCGCTGCCTTGGCATCGATGACCACCAATTTCGTGGTGGTCATCGATGCTGAAATACATTCAGTCTTAAGTTCCCCAAGGCCATCCTGGAAACAGCGAGGGACCGGCCTGTGCCGCGTCGGCACTGCCCGCTGGGCGCACGCTGCGGAGGTATCACCCTTTGTGAGGAATGAAGAAATGCACCATCGCCTGGAAATGGCCAGCACATGGCCCTGACCTACTTCGGGCAGGCCAGGGGCTGGGCAGCGTTGCGCTTCTTTTCAGATTCGTGCCACCCGGCTCAGCCTCTCGGCACTGTGAGGAGAGCGCCCTGCTGCCTGCCAAAACTGGGCAGCATTGCGCAGGTAACGTCGACTCTCACGCTGCTCATGGCGTCCCCTGCCCCAGAGCCCACCAAGCCGGATACGTGAAGTAGGTCAGGGCCATGTGCTGGCCACTTCCAGGCAATGGTGCATTTCTTCATTCCTCACGAAGGACGACACTTCCCCAGCCGCGTTTCTTGCCTGGTTTTCTCCCTCCCTCATCTCTGATATTTTCCCACCACTCTGTTGGAAGGAAGGAAGGAAGGAAGGAAGGAAGGAAGGAAGGAAGGAAGGAAGGAAGGAAGGAAGGAAGGAAGGAAGGAAGGAGAGGGAGGGTCTGAGGGAAGTCCTGCCCTTTCACCATCCCTTTGCCCCCTCCTCCTGGCCTATCCTGGGTGGGGTCTCCCATCCTATTGCTAAGGAAGCTTTGGATACAAAGCTGGGTCTCCTCACTTTGCCCTCGTACCCATCACGAGCAACCTGGCTAAGGAGAGCAAGCACAGCAGCTGGGCGCCCCCTTGGGGAAGTGGGGCTGGGCTTAGTGCCACGGGTGCTTGAGGGCCGGGCTGGGCATTTGGCCCCCGCGCCACTGTCCAGCCCCCCCCCCACATGGCCTGAGAGGAACAGTGAGGCTCCTCCAGGGGACCATGCCTTGGCACTTGCCCCGGTCCCATCTCCTTCTGCCAGAGACCCTCAGATCTATCCCACTCCTGCTCAGGCCCCCATTGGCACCCTTGACCTGAACCATGTAGAGTTGGCCATGCCCACCCAGTAGGCCGCGCCCACCCTAGCCCCCCCCCACACACACCCCGAGGGCAACTGCAATGCTGATGCGGCACTCAATGAAATTGAGTTTGACACCCCTGTTTGAGAAGCAGGTTGTTTTAGACTGGAGAGCCATTTCTCTGAAATGGTATAGGGTTTCCTGCCTGAGCAGGGGATTGGACTAGATGACCTCCAAGGTCCCTTCCAACTCTATTATTATAACTTTTATGCATAAAACATGAAACTCAAGTCTACTGAACACTCAAACTGACTGGCACTAATGGTTGACACGAGTTGCTGCCAGCATCCTAAGAATCAACCAGGTATATAATTATTATTATTATTATTATTATTATTATTATTATTATTATTATTATTATTATTATTATTATTTGGAAAGAGTGGGAACTCTGCCTTAGACCAGGGGTGTCCAACCTTGGCAATTGGCAGACTTGTGGACTTCAATTCCCAGAATTCTCCAGCCAGCCGGGAATTCTGGGAGTTGAAGTCCTCCCATCTTCAAGTTGCCCAGGTTCAGAAACGTTGCCTTAGACCAAGGGTATCTAACCTTGGCAACTTGGAAGACTGGTGGCCTTCAGCTCTCAGAATTCCCAGCTGGCTAGGGAATTCTGGGAGTTGAAGTCCACAAGTCTTCAAGTTGATAGGTTTGGACAGCGTCCCGGCCTTAGACCAGGGGTCTTCAAACTTGGCCCTTTGATGACTTGTAGACTTCAACTCCCAGAATTCCTCAGCCAGGAGGAATTCTGTGAGTTGAAGTCCGGAAGTCCTCAAAGGGCCAAGTCGGAAGACCCCTGCCTAGACCAACAGGAGGGGATTATGAAAGGAAAGCTTCAGCAGATCGCCAAGCGGGGTCCCATCAGCTCCAAACGAATGGTCCGCCTCAATGTCTCTCCTGAGCTACGAGTAACGCCACATACCAGACGGACTTTGTGCCAAGGCTTTCAAGGATTTAGTCGAGGGCTAGGATTCCAGGCTAAGCCTGTCACATGAGTGGCAGTCTTAAGAGGATTAACACAACTGCTCCTTCAACTCTTCCAAGTTCTTGAGTCCTCTCCAATACACACCCATCCCCGGGCGCGATCTTCCAAGGCACACGCCTCCCGCTGGGCCAGGTGAGATAATATGTCAACTTCCAGCTATTTGCAAAGAGGTGAAAAAGTCTTAAAACGGTGGTTCACCTTTGGTTCAACCAAATCAGGAGGAGCTTTCAGGCTGCAGAGTCTGGTGGGCATCCAACCTGAAGCATCCTAGCAAGGTACACAGCTGCCTGGCCTTCACATGGACGCCTCTAAGAATGAGGAGTCGTTAACCACTAATTATCCATTTTGGGGGAGGCTGATTACTTTAGAAGAGAATATCTGCGGCTCAAAGTTGAACTGTGGGGTCCCTGGTGCTCTCGGAGCTGGGTGGTTTTCCTTGCAGACATTTCATGACCGAACTAGGGAACATCATCAGCGCTAGAAGGAGGAAGGGAAGGAGGGAAGGAAGAATGGATGGAAGGAAGGGCTGTGGTGTGGCGCGGGGGGTTCCTGATGCTCTGAGCTTGGTTGTTTCTTGCAGATATTCATTACCAAACTAGGGAACATCATCAGGGCTAGAAAGGAGTGGAAAGGAGAAGGAAGGAAGGAAGGAAGGAAGGAAGGAAGGAAGGAAGGAAGGAAGGAAGGAAGGAAGGAAGGAGAAGAAGGACTGTGGGGTCCTTGGTGTTCTCTGAGCTTGGTTGTTTCTTGCAGATATTTCATTACCAAACTAGGGAACATCATCAGTGCTAGAAAGGAGTGGAAAGGAGAAGGAAGGAAGGAAGGAAGGAAGGAAGGAAGGAAGGAAGGAAGGAAGGAAGGAAGGAAGGAAGGAAGGAAGGAAGGAAGGAGAAGAAGGACTGTGGGGTCCTTGGTGTTCTCTGAGCTTGGTTGTTTCTTGCAGATATTTCATTACCAAACTAGGGAACATCATCAGTGCTAGAAAGGGGGGGGGGTTGCGAGGAGGAGGAGGAGGAACAACGACAACTGTGGGGTCCTTGGTGCTCTCTGAACTTCGTGCTTGTCTTGCAGATGTTTCCTGACCCAACTAGGCAGCATCAACAGCTGCAGAAGTTTCTCCGCTCTTTTCCAGCACTGATGACGTTCCCTAGTTGGGTCACGAAACGTCTGCCAGAAAGCCACCCAGTTTAGAGGGCACCAAGGACCCCACAGTCCTCCTCCTCCTCCTCCCCGCCAACCCTGCTCCCTTCTAATGCTGATGATGTAACCTGGTCGGGTCACGAGACGTCTGCCAGAAAACCACCAGAGCGCCAGTTCCACCCAGCGCTTTCTATCGAAGGCACACACACGGGCGACTTTCTCACAGACCCGCGTGTCCGCATCACTCTCACCACCTTATTAGAGACGGTACCCAATCCCCCCCCACCCAAAAAAAAAAAATTTGGGCAACCCTTTAGCCGGGGAACGACTGGCTCAGCAAACTCCGCGGGGACTCCGTTTCTCCCTTCCGTTTTATTCCTTGTGTTTTATTGTTTCCGTGACTTTTCTGAGCAGCCGAAAAAGATGCGTTCTTTTATTATTCTCCTTTTCTCCCGAACAGATCTTCCGTCGTTCCCGCCCTCCCTCCCTTCCTGACCTTCTGAGCTATAATTTTTCCCAACAGAAGCTCCGGCAGACTTGTTCAGTTCTTCTGTTGCTTTGCTAATCCGGAACTGACCTTCTCGGTGGAAGTTAAATTATTTTTTACGGCTGGGGGTTATCAGCTGAATTGCCTCAGGACAGTCATTAATGGCTGAGATAATAAGCAATCTCAATTTGTCCCGGCTAGCCATTAACCTGATCCGTGCATGAAGGAGTTGCTCAGGCAATGGCTGGCACAGAAGAGTCTCTTTTTAAAAAGAAAAAAGAAAAAAAAGCAAATAAATCGCTTTTTTTTGAGCGCAGGCTTTTCTAGGATTGCAGGCCAAGAGAAAAATTGCTTCTTTTCCGATGGCTTTGTCCCCCCCACACACACTGAATAGCAGAGATGAACTTGCAATTATAGATGAAGGAATGAACCTGTCAAAGTACAACCATGTACACACTGAGACTGGCTGAGCCAATACTACCAGTTTACTCCTCCAATGCTTTTGGTTCTGCCCAAAAGCTCTTATCACTAGGCCAGGAGTAGGCAACCTTGCCTCTTTTATGCCTCGTGGACTTCAACTCCCAGAATTCCTGAGCCAGCCATGCTGAGGGGAAAGGGAGAGGTTTACAAGCTGAGCCATGCTGGCTCAGGAATTCTGGGAGTTGAAGTGCACGAGTCATGAGGAGACCGTAGTTCCCCCATGCTGGCTCAGGAATTCTGGGAGTTGAAGTCCACGACTCATGAGGGGGGCCATAGTTCCCTCATGCTGGCTCAGGAATTCTGGGAGTTGAAGTCCACAAGTCATGAGGGGGGCCATAGTTCCCTCATGCTGGCTGAGGAATTCTGGGAGTTGAAGTCCACAAGTCATAAAAGGGCCAGGTTTTAAGAGCCCAGCCCTAGGGATTTTGAGTCTAACCAGGGCTAGGCAACCTTGGCTCTTTTATGACTTGTGAACTTCAACTCCCAGAATTCCTCAGCCAGCATGGGGGAACTATGGCCCCTTCATGACTCGTGGACTTCAACTCCCAGAATTCCTGAGCCAGCATGGCTCAGCATGGAAACCTCTCCCTTTCCCCTCAACATGGCTGGCTCAGGAATTCTGGGAGTTGAAGTCCATGAGTCACAAAAGAGCCAAGGTTGCCTAACCCTGCCCTAGGTGTTTAAAACTATTCTCTCAATTGGCTTATTCTGCGGCTGCAAAGCTTTTACAGACAGTCCTCGACTTACGACTGAGCGACCGGTTCAAAGTTACGGCACTGAAAAAGAGGGACTTATGACTGTTTTTCACACTTATGACTGACCGTTGGCAGCATCCTTGCGGTCACATGATCAAAATTCAGAGGCTTGGCAGCTGGCTCATATTTATGACGGTGGCGGCGTCCCGGGGGTCATGGCATCCCCCTTTGGCGACCTCCTGACAAGGAAAGTCCACGGGGGAAGCCGGATTCACTTAACGACCGTGCTTGACCGCTGCAACGATTCATGTAACAACGGCGGCAAGAAAGGTCGTTAAAGGGGGCAAAACTCAATTCACAAATCGTTCACTCAACAACTTACAAGTTTGGGCTCAATTGTGTTTGTAAGGAGAGGAACTAGGTGTGTACTGAGAGTTCCTGCTTATTTAATCTGGGGGGGGGGGAGCGGAAAGATTATGTGAAGCTTACAAAGGAAATAAGGGTCAATAAATTGCTCTTAATATCGGTTGCAATTCTGGAGGAGAGGAAAAAAAAAATTCCATCCTGAACTACTTCGCAATCGCTTGCCAAGTTGGTACCCCTTGGGAGCAATCGGATCTCTCGACCTCAAATACCCGGATTCCCACTCCCAAATATTTTCGAGGGCGATAATAAAAGGTTTGGGACTTCCAAAAATAAAGGCGTGCAGCGATGTGTATTTACGTCAGCTCTGAATAGGCAGGCAGGCAGGCAAGCCGTGGGAAGGAGGGAACAGCAGTTAAAAAGGCTTGTGAAATCTGTACGTCCCGATCCTAAGGTAGCGCAAAGGGGCATCTCAGGAGAATTGTGTGCGTTTGTGTGCATGGGTCTAGACTCTAGAACAATGCAGAAGAGGGCCTGGGGACATCCCTGCTCCAGATGCCTAGGATGGAGGGGTTCAAGAGTCTGGAAAGAGGGCAGAGAAGAGCAGCCAAGATGATTAGGGGGACTGGAGGCTAAAACATACGAAGAATCTTTTCTTTCTGTTTTTTCTTTCTCTTTTTTTTCTTTCTGTCTGTCTGTCTATCTATCTATTCCATCCATATCTATCTATCTATCTATCTATCTATCTATCTATCTATCTATCTATCTATCTATCTATTCCATCCATATCTATCTATGTATTCCATCCATATCTATCATCTATCTATCATCTATCTATCTATCTATCTATCTATCTATCTATCTATCTATCTATCTATGCATTCCATCCATATCTATCTATCTATCTATCTATCTATCTATCTATCTATCTATCTCTATCTATCTATCTATTCCATCCATATCTATCTATCTATCTATCTATCTATCTATCTATCTATCTATCTATCTATCTATCTATCTATCTATCTCTCTATTCCATCCATATCTATCTATCTATTCTTTCCATATCTATCTATCTATCTATCTATCTATCTATCTATTCCATCCATATCTATCTATCTATCTATCTATCTATCTATCTATCTATCTATCTATCTATTCCATCCATATCTATCTATCTATCTATCTATCTATCTATCTATCTATCTATTCCATCCATATCTATCTATCATCTATCTATCTATCTATCTATCTATCCCATCCATATCTATCTATCATCTATCTATCTATCTATCTATCTATCTATCTATCTATTCCATCCATATCTATCTATCTATCTATCTATCTATCTATCTATCTATCTATCTATTCCATCCATATCTATCTATCATCTATCTATCTATCTATCTATCTATCTATCTATCTATCTATTCCATCCATATCTATCTATCTATCTATCTATCTATCTATCTATCTATCTATCTATCTATCTATCTATCTATCTATCATGGATTTGTGAATGCTCCAACACGAAGTTTTTAAGAAGAGTTTAGACAGCCATTTGTCTGAAATGGTATAGGCAGGGTTTCCTGCCTGAGCCAGGGGATCGGACTAGATGATCTCTAAGGTCCCTTCTATTATTATTATTATTATTATTATTATTATTATTATTATTATTATTATTATTATTATTATTATTACTACAAACTTTATTATTTAAAACTTTGGACAAGGTGTTAACGGTCTGACAATCCTTGTCATTTTAATTAATTTTCACTGCAATTGGGCTACTCTATTTAATTCTTATCTTAACTTTTGTATACTGTATTTTTTTATTGCATTTTATTGCCCTGTACACCGCCCTGAGTCCTTCGGGAGAAGGCCGGTATAGAAATTAAATTAATAAATAAATAATAAATAAATTACATCATTTTTGTGTTTTATATATACATATATACACACTTTTATGTATGTATCATTTATATGCAGTTATAGAATATTCAACCTTATCAACCACCTTATTCTAGTAATATGTGAAATCAGCATCCTGTGTGTTTCTGTTGTGACCTTCCTTTCTGACCCCACCATGAGTAAAACTTATTCCAAATTTTGTAGTAATCTGACTGGTGTTTATTTTTAATTTCCAAAGTTAACTTGTCCATTTCTGCGCATGCCCAAATTTTACTTATCACTTCACTCTCTTCTGGGATTTCACTGTTTTTCCATTTCTGGGCAAACTTCATTCTTGCTGCTGTGATGATATGCATTATTAAATATAACTCTTCTTTGCTATGTTTCTCTTCTGTTATGCCAAGCAGGAAAAATTCTGGTCTACATTCGACTCTCCATCCTAATATTTCCTCTAGCCATGTCTGAATCCTTTGCCAATACTTTTGCCTCTTATTACAGGACCACCAAACATGAAAATAAGTACCTAATTCTTCGGAACACTTCCAACAGCTAGGGGATATTGTCTTGTACATTTTGGCTAATCGTGCTGGGGGGAGATGCCACCGATAAGACGTTTCATATAAATTTTCTTTATAAGCTGAGGCCAGCGTTATCTTTTTATTTCTATCCAAGAGAGTTTGCCAGATATCAAAATCTATGCCACATCCCAAATTTTTACCCCATATCAGCATTGGTTCTTTAACTTGTTCCTCAAACATTTTGTACCCCAATAGCAAACTGTACAATTTCCTTATTTGTTTCTCATCTGGCCCCAATAAAATTTTATCCAATGCAGTTTCTTGAATATTTATCTTTCACTTTCTTATCTTTCCCATATCGTGTTTGTATCTGTAGGTAAGCCCACCATTCCAATTTTATCCCTTGTTGTTCTAGATCCTGTCTAGATTTCAGTTCTCCCATTTCATTCGTAATATACTTATATGTAGTACTGTTTCCCAAATTAGGTGGCTCAGTGGGTTAGGACGCTGAGCTTGTTGATCAGAAGGTCGGCAGTTTGGCGGGTTGAATCCTGAGTGCCGCGTAACAGTGAGAGCCTGTTACTCGTCCCAGCTTCTGCCAACCTAGCAGTTCGAAAGCACGTAAAAATGCAAGTAGAAAAATAGGGATCGCTACGGTGGAAAGGTAACAGCGCTCCGTGCGCCTTTGGCATCTAGTCGTGCCGGCCACATGACCACGGAGACGTCCTCGGACAAGCGCCGGCTCTTCGGCTTTGAAACGGAGATGAGCACCGGCCCCTAGAGTTGGAAACGACTAGCATGCATGTGCGGGGGAACCTTTACTATTACTATTATTATTTTACCTTTTTATCTATCTACCTACTTACCTACCTACCTATCAACCATGCTTCCTTTACTATTTTTTACAAATAACTCAAGGTAGCAAACATATCCCGTACAACTTCCTCTTCCTACTTTCTCCACAACAACCCTGCGAGGTGGGTTGGGCTGAGAGACTGGCCCAAAGTCACCCAGCTGGCTTTCAAGGCTAAGCTTTTGTCTTGGGAGACTAAATCTGGACAACTAATCCTAACCTTAGTCCTGAAAAGACAATAAATCCAAGCGAAAACATATCGCACAACGGAAGTCCAGGTTTTCTGTCTCCCGCCCCCACCCCGGCTGACTCACCATCCAGTCTGGCAAGTGGAAGGCGGAGGTCCTCTCGGTGTCCACCCGCTCCTCCATCCCAGCAACTTTACAAACACGGTGGCTTACTAAGGAGGCTGTGGTTTGGCTCTCCAGAGCTGGTCAAGGGTGAAGCCCAGCAGAACTCACAACTCAGGTGTCTTCTCCTCCAGGAACCAAGAGAAGAGTTGATGGCCCTCACGGAGGCCCCGTCTCGTCTAGGGCACAAGTCCTCGGCCAGACTAAGGCTTCGGAGCCCCCAACGCAAGCGGATACTTCAAAGGAAGCACCGATGACTACAGACTACAGGAGTAGCCTGCTTGTAACTCCCCGTGCAGGTTGTCCTAACCTTTGTAGAACAAATAAAAGACGTCACCCAACGTCCCGATATATATCTGAGGACAATCAGCCCCAAGGTCAAGGAGGTGTTTCTGCCCAACGGAGGTCTTTTCTCCTGGGTAGCTTTGGTGTCGGATAGCGCCACACGTTTGCTAAAGGAAAGAGCCTGACAGGACTTCCCCTTGCCAGGCAAGGATGTCCGGCACGGGGCCAGTCCAAAAGTATTTAAAATTAATTTTGGAGAGATGTGGGGTTTCGTTCCGACATACTTTCTTTGGCTTGTCTGCAGCGCCCTCTGGTGGGTTGTGCACGAAAGAGGAGTGTGCATCAAAAATGCAGTGTGCCAGTATCTCAGGGGCTGCCACAAAGAAGAGGTGTGGGTGTGTGTGTGTGTGTGTGTGTGTGTGTGTGTGTGTGTGTTTGTTTGTGTGTGTCCACCTATTCTCCAAAGTGCCCAAAGGCAGGACAAGAAGCAACGGATGGAAACTCATCAAGGAGAGAAGCAACCGAGAACTAAGGAGAAACTTCCTGACATTGAGAACAATTAACCAGTGGAACAACCTGCCTCCAGAAATGGTGAATGCTCCAACACTGGAAGTTTTTAAGAAGAGACTGGACAGCCATTTGCCTGAAATGTTATAGGTTCTGCTGCTCAAGCAAGGGGTTGGACTAGAAGGCCTCCAGGGCCCCTTCCGACTCGGTTATTCTGTTAATTTACCGCAGAACAAGAGATCAGAAGTGGCAGGATTCAAAGGAGGCCCATGGTTCCTTTCATCTAAAGGAAATATCTGTAGCTCAGGGATGAAATGAGGGGTCCTTGGTTTTCTTGCAGACGTTTCGTGACCCAAACTCGGTAACGTCAATAGGTTCCCTAGTTTGCGTCATGAAAACGTTGCAAGAAAGCCACCCAGCTCAGAGACCACCAAGGATCTTCCTCCTCCTCCTCCTCCTCCTCCTCCTCCACATAACCCCCACTCCCTTCTAGCACTGATGATGTTCCCTAGTTGGGTCATGAGACGTCTGCAAGAAAACCACCCAGCTCAGAGACCACAAAGGACAGCCACAGTCTTCCTCCTCCTCATCCTCTGATATGCAAATCCCACTTCCTTCTACGGTAGCACTGACGATTGTTTTCCAGTTGGGTCATGAAACGTCTGCAAGAAAACCGCTAAGTTCAGAGAGCACCAAGGACCCCACAGTTCTCCTCCTCCTCCTCCTCCTCCTCCTCGTTCCCCCCCACACACACTGATGGTGCAACGCTCTTTACATGGGGCTGCCCTTGAGAACCACTCGGAAGCTTCAGCTGGTACAGAGTGCAGCTGCACGAGTGCTTTTGGGGGTCTCCCGATACTCCCATATTACACCTCTGCTCCGTGAGCTGCACTGGCTTCCAGTTGCCTTCCGGGTGAAATTCAAGGTGCTAGTGATGACATACAAAGCCCTACATGGCATGGGTCCGGATTACCTACAGGAGCACCTACTGCCAGCGTCAACATCCCTCCGTCCTGTGCGCTCCCACAGAGAGGGCCTCCTCAGGGTGCCCCCGGTCAGAGAATGTCGGCTGGTGACCCCCAGGGGGAGAGCCTTCTCGGTGGGTGCGCCAATCCTCTGGAACCGCTTACCGGCTGAACTCCGGATGGCCCCCGACCTTCGCTCCTTCCGGCGTGATCTAAAAACTTAGGTATTCCAACAAGCCGGCCTGGCCTGATGGATTTGGGTTTTAAAATTTTCTCACTTTATTGCTTTATTGTATTCTTACTTTATTGCTCTGTACACCGCCCTGAATCCTCCGGGAGAAGGGCGGTATATAAAACAAATAAATAAATAAATAAAAATAAATACCTATTTCGGGTGATGTAAATGCTGCAAGAAAACCACCCCCAGGCAGACACTAGAGGGCGCTCGAAGCTCACACAAAATTGATTCCAGGGTTGGAGGAAGAGATTTTGGAGGAAAAAAAAGATATACAACCCCACAAGGACAAATAGGCAAAGGCCAGGCACCAGGTAGGATGTATTGACGGCAAAATGAGCCCTAGCTAATGAGTTGGCAAGGCGGCCTCACTGCCTCCCACTTGAAAGAGGATTTTAAATTCGGCAATGGGGAGAGAAGAGAGAGCCAGGTCGGTGCAGAGTTGGAAATTCCAACAGGACTCAAAGCACCAACCCTGGACAGGGAAATAATTTACGATTTAAACGCCATCCATACAGGTAGATTTCGCCATACGAGCAAAAGCGGTTCCCAACTCTTCTGTTGCTCAGCAAGACGGTTGGTTGCTAAGTGGGTTTTGCCCCATTTTAGGACCTTTCCCAGCCCCCCCCGTCATTAAGCGGGTCGCAGCGGGTGCTCAATTAGTCCCCAAACACTTTGCCTCTCAGAAGGTCGCCAAAGGGGATCGCGTGATCCCAGGACATGACAACTGTCGCAAATACAAATCGATCGCCGAGGGTCTGAATTTGGACCACGTGACCCTGGGGGGGAGGCTGCCACGGTCCTTCGGTGTGAAAAACGATCATCATCGGTCCCCTTTTTTTAAAAAATGCCGTTGTAACTTCGGACGCCAAATGAGCTGTTGTGAGCTGAAGACTACCTGTAGAAAGCTTGCATTACGGTCGTAATTCGAGGACTAGCAGCGCCCGGGATAATTCACAAGTCGCAAAAGGCAAACTCGAATGCTGGTACAAAATAAAGGCGAACTGTGGGGTCCTTGATACTCTCTTGAGTTTGGTGGTTTTCTTGCAGACGTTTTGTGACTCAACTAGGTAACGTCATCAGTGCTAGATAGGAGTGGGGTTTGTGGAGTGAAACAGGAGGAGGAGGAGGAGGAGGAGGAGGAGGAGAAAGAGGAGGACCCAAACTCATTAACCCCGTCAGACTAGGCCAGGGGTAGGCACCCTTGGCTCTTTTATGACTCGTGGACTTCAACTCCCAGAACTCCTGGCTGGCTGGGGCAGGCAACCTTGGCTCTTTTATGACTCGTGGACTTCAACTCCCAGAATTCCTGGCTGGCTGGGGCAGGGGGTAGGCAACCTTGGCTCTTTTATGACTCGTGGTCTTCACCTCCCAGAATTCCTGGCTGGCTGGGGCAAGGGGTAGGCAACCTTGGCTCTTTTATGACTCGTGGACTTCAACTCCCAGAATTCCTGGCTGGCTGGGGCAAGGGGTAGGCAACCTTGGCTCTTTTATGACTCGTGGACTTCACCTCCCAGAATTCCTGGCTGGCTGGGGCAAGGGGTAGGCAACCTTGGCTCTTTTATGACTCGTGGTCTTCACCTCCCAGAATTCCTGGCTGGCTGGGGCAAGGGGTAGGCAACCTTGGCTCTTTTATGACTCGTGGACTTCAACTCCCAGAATTCCTGGCTGGCTGGGGCAAGGGGTAGGCAACCTTGGCTCTTTTATGACTCGTGGACTTCAACTCCCAGAATTCCTGGCTGGCTGGGGCAAGGGGTAGGCAACCTTGGCTCTTTTATGACTCGTGGACTTCACCTCCCAGAATTCCTGGCTGGCTGGGGCAGGCAACCTTGGCTCTTTTATGACTCGTGGACTTCAACTCCCAGAATTCCTGGCTGGCTGGGGCAGGGGGTAGGCAACCTTGGCTCTTTTATGACTCGTGGACTTCACCTCCCAGAATTCCTGGCTGGCTGGGGCAGGGGGTAGGCAACCTTGGCTCTTTTATAACTGGTGGACTTCAACTCCCAGAATTCCTCAGCCAGCGTGGCTCAGCATGGAAACCTCTCCCTTTCCCCTCAGCATGGCTGGCTCAGGAATTCTGGGAGTTGAAGTCCACGAGTCATGAGGGGCCCATAGTTCCCCCGTGCCGGCTCAGCATTCTGGGAGTTGAAGTCCACAAGTCATGAAGGGGCCTTAGATGCAGGGGTAGGCCACCTTGGCTCTTTTAGGACTCGTGGACTTCAACTCCCAGAATTCCTCAGCCAGCATGGCTCAGCTTGGAATCCTCTCCCTTTCCCCTCAGCATGGCTGGCTCAGGAATTCTGGGAGTTGAAGTCCACCAGTCATAATGGAGCCAAGGTTGCCTGTGCTTGGACTAGGCCCTTTGAGAAATACATTCAACAGATTTTGCTTAATGTAGGCCACTGTGAAGCAACTGCTAAATATGGGAACCAAAAGGGGGGAAAAAACACATTTATTTGCATAGATTTACTCCAGATAAAGGGGTGCGCGGAGCCAGCCTGCCGGGTTCAGGGAAAAGGGGGGGGGGGCTGGCACGCCGGTTCCTCATGTGACTGGGCTTGACAAATGTCAGAAAAAGCAGTTTTTAGATCATGCCAGGGTGCGTCTCTCCAAAACGTCACGCGCACCTGGATCTGTTTAAACAAGCGCTGACTTTTCCACAGACAAAAGAAGATTACTCATTCTGGTGGGGCCAGGACACAAGACGTTGCTTTTTGACTCGTGTTTATTTATTATTATTATTATTATTATTATTATTATTATTATTATTATTATTATTATTATTATTATTATTATTATTAATTATTATTAAAAAAAATAATTCTGAATCTACATGCCTCCTCAAGGATCCACTGCAGAGGATGCCCGGGGGAGGAATGGTGAGCTAGCACACCTCCGAAGAAGGGGAGACAACATCGCAGCCGTGAACGAAGGAGCCACGAGTAGAGGCAATCC
>NW_028148397.1:0-52958 GCF_947247035.1 Vipera ursinii | reverse complement strand
CACGGGGGGGGGGGGCGAGTGATTTATTATTATTTATTTTTTTCCGAAAGGAAAAAAAAGATCTCTTCGTAAGGGGAATCTTCCGCCTGCCTCTATCCCAGCGGTCAATCGTGAACAGTTCTATGTCTCTTTTATAAAATGCTATTTATTGTACTTTTGCATTGGCTGGAAAAATTACAGGGGATCCTTAATTTGTGACCCCAGCTGAGCCCAGAAGTTTTTATTGCTAAGCGCGAGAGTTCTTGAGTGAGTCTTGCCCCGTTTTGCGACCTTTCTTGCCACCGTTGTTAAGTGAATCCAAGCGGTTGTTAAACGAGTAGCACGCTTGTGAAGCGAATCTGGCTTTCCCCGGTTACTTTGCTTATCGGAAGCAAAAAGGGGGGCACGTGACACCCCCCCCCCCCGGGACACTGCAACCCTCATAAGCACGAGTCCCTGGTCAAGCATCCCGATTTTGATCAGGTGAGCAGGGGAATGCGGTGATGGTCACCTGAAAAACCGTTGCCAGTCACTTTTTTCCCGGTGCCGTTGTAACTTGGAACGGTCACTAAACAGCCTGTCTTAAGTCGAGGACTCTCTTTAACCACTGGCCGGTAGGTCTTTTTCGGCAGGTTTTGAAAAAAGGAGGCAAAATGAGCAAAACCGAATTTTTTCCTGCTGAGTTTTTGACCCACAGCCAAAACCTTGCAACCTCGTGGGGGATTTTTTTTTTAAAAAGCCAGCTTTCGTTTCACCAAGTGGAAAATGGCCACGGGTGATGTTGCCTCCTCTCTTCTCTTTTGGGGTCTTGCTACAAATAAATCTTTCCATCCCAGAAAAGGGGGGAAAAACCCCACAAAACCTCAGTTGAAATGCTGATATTCCAGCGTGACCGATTCACATGACCTAAAGCTGTTCCAGTTTGAATAGAAGTAAAAAATGGAAATACCGGCGTACTACAAAAAAAATTTTTTTAAAAAAAATCAGGGGCTCGGGGCGTCAGGAGGCCTGTAAGAGTTGCAAACTTGGGGCAGGGGGGGTGTCTTGAAGAGAAACTCTCAATTTTGCACTCAAGATCGATGCAAGGTCATTTCCAGGCTGGGATTCCTGCGTTCAGGATCAGAGGGGGCTTGCGAACGCGCCTGTGTGCAATTGAGGCTCGGGAAGAAAACGCGTTTTATTTTCTGCTGGTTTCCTCTTGTAGCCTCGGCTTTTCCTAGGGGTTCGTTTTCTCTCTTGTGTTTCTCTCTTTTTTTTATTGAAGAGTTTTACAAAAACAAAATTTTACAATATATCCCCAAATCCCTCCCACCCCAAACCCCCCCACTTCCCCCCTCCCAGTTCCCAGAGCTAAATACAGGATTATAGTTACAATAATCATATTCTAAATAAAAATTGTGCATAATATACAATTAACCAAATTCATAATGCGCTTTAACTCTCTTTTAACATAACTACAAACAACGTACCAATAACAATATCCCACTAAAATCTACTCATAAGCTAAATGGAACTTTTTAGTCCCATATTTGTTTTGAATATAATTTATCCATCTCCTCCAAACTGAAATATATCTTTCCTGTGAATGATCTTTCAAACAAGCAGAAATCTTAGACATTTCTGCAAGATTCGAAACTTTAAGCACCCATTCTTCTATAGTGGGCAAACTATCCTTCTTCCAATATTGTCCCACCAGTAACCGTGCTGCCGTTATCATGTTCAACATCAAGTTAGTTTCTTTAACCTCACAATCTACCACAATACCCAATAAAAACAATTGCGGAGAAAACTTTATCTTTCTCTTAAAAATCTTTTGAATGTTCCACCAAATTTTAATCCAAAAAGCTTTTATATTTCTACAAGTCCACCACGTGTGAAAATAGGTAGCTTCTAAACTACCACACTGTCTCTGTGTTTCTCAATGGACAAAGTGAACCAAGGGGAAACGGCAGAGCAGATCTTGAGAAGTAAACAAAATAAATGTGAATGGAAGAGAGTCTCTGCAGCTCAGGGCTGAACTGTGGGGTCCCTGGTGCTCTCTGAGCTGGGTGGCTTTCTGGCAGATGCTTCGTGAGCCAACTAGGGAACATCATGAGTGCTAGAAGGGGGGGGGAGGAGGAGGAGGAGGAGGAGGAGGACCATGGGGTCCTTGGTGCTCTCTGAGTTTGACTGTTTCCTTGCAGACATTTCATGATTCAGGTAGATAACTTTATCAGTGCTAGGAGGGAGGGGGTCTGTAGGGAGCAGGAGGGGGAAGAGGAGGGAGGACTGTGGGGTCCTTGGTGCTCTCTGAGCTGGGTGGTTTCCTTGCAGACATTTCATTACGCGCCTGGGTAACATCATCAGGGCTAAAGGGAGTGGGGTTTGTGGAGAGGAGGAGGAGGAGGAGGACCACTGTGGGGTCCCTGGTGCTCTCTGAGCTGGGTGGTTTCCTTGCAGACATTTCATTACGTGCCTGGGTAACATCATCAGGGCTAAAGGGAGTGGGGTTTGTGGAGAGGAGGAGGAGGAGGAGGAGGAGGAGGAGGAGGAGGAGGAGGAGGAGGAGGACCACTGTGGGGTCCCTGGTGCTCTCTGAGCTGGGTGGTTTCCTTGCAGACATTTCATGACCCAACTAGGGAACATCATCAGTGCTAGAAGGGAGGGGGAGGACGAGGACGAGGAGGACGAAGACTGTGGGGTCCTTGATGCTCTGAGCTTGGTGGTCTGGATGGTTTCCTTGCAGATGTTTTATGACCCAACTAGGGAACATCATCAGTCCTAGGAGGGAATGAGGTTTGGAGGAGGAGGAAGAGGAGGAGGAGGAGGGCTGTGGGGTCCTTGGTGCTCTCTGAGCTGGGTGGTTTCCTTGCAGACGTTTCATGACCCAACTAGGGAACGTCATCAGTGCTATAAAGGGAGTGGAGTGGGATTGCTCTCTCTTTATACACAGTGGCTTGCCCTGAAAGCGTTTGTTTGTCGGAGTGTTGTTTTCTTCTTGTTAGTTCCCTCATTGGGCTAGTAGTGATTATTGCTTGATTATTGCTCTGGAATTAATCTGGGCGTGATCCCCTGCTTATCTGGGTGTTGATTGCTGCACAGAGGTGTCGCAATGTTTGTGTTTTAAATAGACAAGTGACAATGGATAGAATGGAGCAATTGTCCAGAGCAGTGTCTCTCAACCTCAGCAACTTGAAGATGGGTGGACTTCAACTCCCAGAATTCCCCAGCCAGGGCTGAAAGTGGACGTGGAAGGGATTCAGAATCTGGTGTGGGATTCAGCATCATTTTTTCCTGCAAAATTGGCTTAGAGACTCTCAAGTCACCCAGCCGGCTTACGTGCCTCAGGCGGGACTAGAACTCACCGTCTCCTGGTGACGGGCCCAAAGTCACCCAGCCAGCTTTCCTGCCTAAGGCGGGACTAGAACTCGCCGTCTCCTGGTGATGGGCCCAAAGTCACCCAGCTGGCTTCCGTGCCTAAGGGGGGACTAGAACTCACCGTCTCCCGCTTTCTAGCCTGATGCCTTCACCACTAGGCCAAACCGGCTGATAATAAACAAAGCAAAACTTAAGACAGAGTTAGAATACATTTACAAAACAACCCGAACTCCAAACTGAGTCTGGTGGGAAAATCGGAGGGTCCGATGAAGTGGGGAAGGGGCTTCCTCAGACCCACGCGGGGTAAAGGCACAGCCGCTGAATGCCCAGGGATAAAATGCAGAAGGGGAGCGGGCCACGCCACGGATGTGCCAGGGCGGGTGTCTGGGTCCAACAAGAGTGAATGAACAACGCGCAGATTGCACGACGAGGAAGGGACTTCTTGCGAGAAAGGGGGAAGTTCGAGAAAGTTGCGGTCTGACAAAACATTTCGGGGCTCCTGAAATGGCGGAAGTGAAAACCTTCAAGAGTGAAAAGGGGCCGATCGGACGACACGGCGCAAGGGAGCCGGTGCGGAACAGGGCAACCACAACAACAAAGTTGTTGGGACCTGCAGCAAGTTGTTTCCAGGCGAACGTGATGTCTGTCTTTCTTTTCAGGGAGTTCCCAACTTACAACCACTCGTTTAGTGACCGTTCCCACTTACAACAGCGGTGAACAAAGCGACTTGTGACCCTTTTTCACACAATCGTTGCAACACAAACACACACACACACACACACAGAGTGGTCACATGATCATAATTCAGCTGCTTGACAACTGACTCAGATTTATGTCGGTTTTGCAGCGTCCTGGGGGTCATGTGATCCACTTTTGTGACCTTTCGACCAGCAAAGTCGAAGGGGGGGGGAAGCCAGATTTACTTAACGACCATGCGACTCGCTTGACAACCGCAGCAGTTCACTTAACAACGGTGGCGAGCGAGGTCGTCAAATGGGCCAAAAATAACCGTTTTTTCTTAGCAATGGAAATATTTGGCTCAATTGCGGTCGTAAAACAAGGACTTGGTGTATTTTTGGGGACAGGGGGTTATTTTTCACTCTTTTTTTCTGCACGTCTCGTCCAACGGCTTCACGTCCGGTTGTCAACAAGTCTGGCAAAAGGTTTATTCATCTTATTTATCTTACAGGTAGTCCTTCCTTACCAGCCCAATTCAGCCCGACATTTCCGTTGCTAAGTGAGACAAGATTTGAAGTAACTTTCGCCCCGTTTTATGATCTTCCTCACCGCAGCTGTTAAGTGAATCACTGCAGTCGTTAACTTAGCAACCCGGTTGTTAAGTGAACCCGGCTTCCCCCACTAACTTTGCCGGTCAGAAGGTCGCAAAAGGGGATCACGTGACACACACACCCCCACCGGACACTGCGACTGTCGTAAATGTGAGTCAGTCGAATTTTGATCACTTGACCGTAGAGGGATGCTGCAGCGGTCGTTAAATCTGAAAAAGAGTCTTAAGTCACTTTTCCAGTGCCGTTGTAAGTTCGAGCGGTCTGTAAACGGACTGTCGTAAGTTGAGGACTGCCTGTATTTATTTATGATATTGAGAAACCACCGCTGTATCTTTTAAGACAGCTTCCGCCGGTGATGGCACCACGTGGGCACGTGACCAGGTGCAGAAGAGCTTTTGACGGGCGGCCACACCGCAAGTCCGTCTCGTGGGTTCCCTGATTCCTCCGGCAGCATTCGCGCCAGCTCTCCCCACCCCCGCTGCCATTTTGAGGGATGGTGGGTTTCGTTTCTCCCCTTTCTTTTCCTCTTTCCTCATTTTGAGAAGAAAGGTCAGGCAATGACTCACGTCGACAGGAAAATAAATCTGCCTGGCTGGATTTTCAGTTCATGAAAGGCTTCAGTGTCCGGCTTGTAATTTGTAGAGAGAAACCTGAATGGCTGTGAAGAGGGGAGGGGAAGGCGCTTGTGAGAACGCGCACACCTCTGGGGTTTACTGGTTTGCAGAGTGCCGGGAACCTTTCTCCCGTTTCTGGAGGACAAAAACGCCGTTTTCTTTGGAGGGGGCGAAGGATCTCGATCTAGGATAAGGAACGGCAGAATCTGGGGGCGGCGTTAAAGGGGGAATCTGCCCAGCATCCCTACATAGCTGCAAACGAAGCAAGTCCAAACTCCCTTGAATTCCATTGCGCCTTCTCTGGCCTTAAGCAGCTGTCAGCCGTTCCTTGATAAGATTCCTGCGCGGAGGCTTTTAGCAATGAAGCTGTTCAACTGGACTTCACGTACGGGCCTGGTCTTTTGCGCCTGACCTCCATCTTGCTTTTTGAGTGTCGGGAAATGGCCCACCCCCAAACCCAAAAAACTTTTTTATCGTGTTGTCCGCGGCCCGGAGTCCTTTGACGATCAGGTGGGCGGCAAATATAAATTGGATAAATAAACAACCAACAAATGTACCGTACGGTCAAAAATGGAGGCCGGGAAGAAGCTGCTTGTTGGAAGGACACCCTTGCAGTGCTTCACCCACAAATAAACAAGAGGCTTCATCACACCCAGGGCTGTTATTAAACTGAGCCCGGAGTTGCAAAACTGGCTTAGTCTCCTGCGCAGCCAAAGTGATGAAGTCAACCTTTGCGGGAAGTGTGCCCTTTTGCACATTGCAACATAGCTCCCTGTTTTTCCATCCTGGCTTGCTTGCTGCCTTTCTTTGTTTACTTGCTTGTTTCCTCCCTTTATTAATAACTGAGATGCAGCACATCATCCTCTGCCTATTTTCCCCACAACAACAACCCTGTGAGGAGGGCTGGGCTGAGACAGAGAGAGGGACTGGCCCAAGGTTACTCAGCTGAGGTTCGTACATACGGTGGGACGAGAACTCACAATCTCCCGGTAATTGGCCCAACATCACCCAGTCAGCTTTCATGCCTAAGGCGAGACTAGAACTCTCTGTCTCCTGGTGATTGGCCCAAAGTCACCCAGTCGGCTTTCATGCCTAAGGCGAGACTAGGACTCTCTGTCTCCTGGTGATTGGTGAAAAGTCACCCAATTTGCTTCCATGCCTAAGGTGGGACTAGAACTCCCCGTTTCCTGGTGATTGGCCCAAAGTCACCCAGTCAGCTTTCATGCCTAAGGCGAGACTAGAACTCTCTGTCTCCTGGTGATTGGCCCAACGTCACGGGACTAGAACTCTCTGTCTCCTGGTGATTGGCCCAAAGTCACCCAGCTGCCTTTCATGCCTAAGGCACGACTAGAACTCCCCGTTTCCTGGTGATTGGCCCAAAGTCACCCAGTCAGCTTTCATGCTAAGGCGAGACTAGAACTCTCTGTCTCCTGGTGATTGGCCCAAAATCACCCAGCTGCCTTTCATGCCTAAGGCGGGACTAGAACTCCCCGTTTCCTGGTGATTGGCCCAAAGTCACCCAGCTGCTTTTCATGGCTAAGGCAGGACTAGAACTCACCATCTCTTGGTAACTGGCCCAAAGACACCAGCTAGTTTTTCATGCCGAAGGTGGGACTAGAACTCACCGTCTCCTGGTGATTGGCCCCAATCACCATAACACCGAGGTCCTTTTCAACTCCACAATCCCAATTCTTTCCATGGTTTGAGAACCGGATTTGTACTGATGTGGCCAAAAACTGTATTCGCCTTCCTTGCAGCCACATCCACTGCTGTCTCAGCTCTGTTTTGCAGTCCTAGTCCCGTTTCCTTCTGTCCCTTTCAGCCCATTTGTCTAATCAAGTAAGTTTCGAACTTTATTCTTATATGCCCAGAATTGGTTCCTCACACCTGAGATAAGATCCGGTCAGTTTCAAATAGAACAGTGTGCTGCTGTCTTTTTGTTTTAAAGAAGTACCATTTTTTAAAAAAAAGTTTTTTAGACTCTTTTGAATATTTGCTTCAGGTTTCCATTCTGAGTCAGGATCTTTTTCCCCAGGGCAGTCCCTTGTCGGTGTGTTTGTGTGTGTGTGTTTGCTTGAAGACAGTTGTGAGAGCCACCAATTCGTAACTCGAAGGAGGAGAAAGCAAGTCGATGGTGGAAAAAAACCCAGTTCTGTATAATTAGCTGCAGTATCAGTAGAAGCTGTAACTAGATTTCAAGGTTAAGTATTCTTGGCTGATCCCTGCGGGCTTGCTGCATCTTTAGACCAGCTTTTTCTTAAGCTGCTGAACCTGAATTTTGGGTTCCGGCAAAATTTCCCCTTTCTGCTCGCGGGGACACATTTTTTTCTGTCGTAGCCGAATTAAGAACAAGATTTGAATCGTGTCGCGTTTCTTTGAGAAGACCAGCTATCGGTTTGGCCCCATGTTCTTGAAACTTGGGGATTTGAAGATGGCTGGACTTCAACTCCCAGAATTCCTTAGCCAGCTTGGTTTAAAGTGGATGATCTTCAACTCCCAGAATTCCCCAGCCAGCATGCTTTAAGATGGGTGGACTGGGGAATGCTGGGAGTTGAAGATCATCCATTTTAATCCAAGCTGGTTAAGGAACTCTGGGAGTTGAAGTCCCCCCCATTTAAAGCATACCGGCTGAGGAATTCTGGGAGTTGAAGTCCACCCGTCTTCAAGCATGCTGGCTGGGGAATTCTGGGAGCTGAAGTTCACCCCTCTTAAAGCATGGTTTGACAGGGGTCTTCAAACTTGGCCCTTTTATGACTTGTGGACTTCAACTCCCAGAATTCCTCAGCCAGCTTTGCTGTCTGAGGAATTCTGGGAGTTGAAGTCCACAAGTCATAAAAGGGCCAAGTTTGAAGACCCCTGGTTTAAGAGAAGATCAGCCTATTCTCCAAAGCACTGGAGGGCCATAAGCAACAGATGGAAACTCATCAAGGAGAGAAGCAACCTTGAACTAAGGAGAAATTTCTTGACAATGAGAACAATTAACCAGTGGAACAGCTTGTCACCAGAAGTTGTGGGTGCTCCACCACTGGAGGTTTTTTATGAAGAGAATGGACAGCCACTGGTCTGAAATGGTATAGGGTAGGGGTAGGCAACCTTGGCTCTTTTATGACTTGTGGACTTCCAGAATTCCTGAGTCAGCATGGCTGGTTCGGGAATTCTGGGTATTGAAGTCCACGAGTCATAAAAGAGCCACGGTTGCCTACCCCTGGATAGGATCTCCTGCTCGAGCGGGGGGTTGGACTAGAAGGCCTCTGCTGGCCCCCTGTGGCTTTGCCAGCATGGCTGAAACAGGTGAGTGGGCAGCCGAGCACCCCAAGGAAGCCTTGGTGGATGCATTTTTGGAACAAAGTGCTCCCCGGCTTGAGCATCCCGTTGCATCTGGCTGGGTTTGCGACGGGGCTGGCCCTGCCCCACTGACTCGTGGGTGGCGTGGTCACACCCGTGGAACCAGAATCGGAGGAGGCTTTGCAACTTCCAGGGCGATCAGTCATCGCCACATGAAAGAAAATGGGTGGATGCTTTTTATTTATTTACTGTTATCTGTCTATCTGTCAACTGTAAACGGCCGCCCATCTCAGCCAAAAGAGA
This sequence comes from Vipera ursinii, assembly GCF_947247035.1. NCBI lineage: Eukaryota > Metazoa > Chordata > Lepidosauria > Squamata > Viperidae > Vipera > Vipera ursinii. The sequence continues at coordinate 44,131 of NW_028148397.1, read as the reverse complement.
CTCTGGGCAGCGTCCAGGAACGCAATAAATATATTAAAAGCAGTCGTGGTTAAGAAATAGGAAAACAACCCTTATTAAAAGTAATTTAGGATTGCAAAAGGAGAGTCACACATGGGGACACTGTGACTGTCGTAAATAATAATAATAATGATGATGATGATGATGATGTTGGAAGGGACCTTGGAGGTCATCTAGTCCAATCCAGTGCTCAGGCAGGAAACCTAGTATATACCATTTCAGACAAATGGCTGTCCAGTCTCTTCTTAAAGACTTCCAGTTTTGGAGCATTCCCAACTTCTGGAGGCAGGTTGTTCCACCGGTTAATTGTCCTCACTGTCAGAAGTTTCTCCTTACATGCCAGTTGCCAAGTGTCTGAATTTTTTGATCAAGTGGCCGTAAGGGACGCTGCAACAGTCATTAAGTGCAAAACCTGGTCGTAAGTCACATTTTTTTTCCAGTGCCGTTGTAACTTAGGTTACTAAACCACCTGTATTCCTTTCTTAGCCCCCAGGAAGCAGGAGCCACGTTGGGTGAGTGGGGGGGGGCTCAACTTGGAAAGAGTTGTGGCAGAAAATCGTCGTTCATCCTCTTCATTCTAACCATCGTTTAACCACGGCAGGATGAAGGCCTCTTCCGCCTGTTCTCAACCCACGCGGTCTCGAGCTTTCTTTTGCCAGTTGGGCCCCGCCATATTTGGCTGATGTGGTCGCTCCATCCAGGGACCCGGGTTCTGTGGAGAGAGGTTTTTCCACAGACCGGAGGGTGCGTGGTTTTGTGTGCTGCCTGCATCCCGCGGATGGGGCTTTGCTTCTTTGTGCGGACCGGTTGCTGGCATGCCGCGGCCCGGTACCGGTCCCATGGACCGGAAGTTGGGGACCCCTGCTCTAATCCATGTGGCGGGCCTTGCGATGCCGAGCAGGTCTCTTTCCATGGCGCTTTGTGACACATGTAGCTTTTGCTATGATTGTCAGGTGAGTGCCCATGTTTTGTCGGCACATGTTGAGAGTCAGTAGCACACACTGATTGGAAACTTTTCCTGTATCAGGGAAGGCTGTTCTTGACCACGACACCTAGCTTGCCGAATTCCTGCCAACCACATTTAAACGCGCCGTTCACTTTCCTTTGTTGTATAACCTTCCACCGAGATCTGTTAGCTGAGCGTATACGTAGCGGTCTGCTATGTCTAGTAGTTCTTCTCCAGATATAATTATTTTCCTATCTTTAATGAATTGATTAAACACAGCCTGGCCTCTTTTCCAGGTGTGTTTTTAAGCCAAAGGGTTGTCCTGCTTGGCGCTGTTCTTGTGTCTTTGCACGTCTTGTGAGAAGAGAACAACATCACCCGCAAATCTGAAACTTTTCAAAATGCTCGCGCTTCAGTGGCCCTGTCGTGTGTGTGTGTTTGTGTGTTTGTGTGTGTGCACGCACATTTTAATTTGCTTGGTCGTCTTCGGTAGAGAGCAAATTTTGTGGGTGCTGCAGGCCATGGGTCGCTTGAACAAAAAAGGGGGGGAAATTTGCTGCTTGTTCCCGCAGCTGGACCAACCTACGATCCAAACCATGGTCCCATCGTGGCCTTCTTCCTCCTTCTTTGCAAGCGTCCAGGCGATTGAGGTTCTCCTGGGTCCCGATGGATGGAGGCTTCCCCAAATCAGCCCCTTGAAATCTCATCCGTTGTCGGAGGGGTGGGGGAGGCAGCTGAACACAGCAGCTGGGCTACAGCCTCTGAACCCTCTGGGACCGCCCCTGGCCGGTGTTCCTCGGAAGACACTATTTGCTGCTTCCAGTTTTGGGTTCCGGCTCCTGATGACTTCTCGGCTTCTCCTTCCAGGCCAGGCCCTTCGACGGGGGAGTTGGGTGGGGTGGGGGGGCTGAAGCATGAACCCCCACCCGCGGCGCATCCGCCTGAAGCCCTGGCTGGTGGCCCAGGTGAACAGCGGCCAGTATCCGGGTCTGCGCTGGGTGGACGCGGAGCAGAAGCGGTTTTGCATCCCCTGGCGCCACGCCACTCGGCACGTGCCCTGCCAGGATGACGAGAACACCATCTTTAAGGTGAACCCCCAGGGAGGAAGAGGGCAGGTTGGGGTTCACGTTGCCTGGGCACAAAGTTTGGGGGTGGCGGCGTGGAAGGGGAACGGCCAAGGTTTAAGTTGACTCTTGGGTCATCCTTTGTCAGGAAGGCAGACAGAAGTGGCCAGAACGGAGATTTTCATGACCGGCTAAGAATAACAACCACCCGATTTCAGATGGACCTCAATGTATGATCGGTTGCTTAGCAACAACCCCCCCCCCAAAAGTGCTTATAAACCAGTCCTGAAATTCCAATGGCTGACACCCCCCCCCAAGGGGTCTCATGACTTCATTTTAGGTATTCAGCCACCAACCCTGATGATGACTCTTTGTAGTGTCTTGCAGTCACGTAGCCACAATTTATTATATTTTTTGCCCAAGCCCAGCGTTTTACTTCCATTTTTGTCAAAAAAAAAAGCCCTCTAGAGCAGCGCCCCCCCCAACCTTTCTGGGGTTTTTTCTGGGGGGGAGGGAGAAGGGGGAAAGAGGAGATGGTTTTTGAGAGAGGGGTAGGCCCGCAGATGAGCCCCTGTCAGGCGCCAGACAGCCACTCCTGGAGCCCGGTTGCAAATAGGCCACAGACCGGTAATGGGCCACAGCCCATAGGTTGGGGATCAACGTCCTAGAGCAGGGCTAGGCAACCTTGGCTCTTTTATGACTCGTCGGACTTCAACTCCCAGAATTCCTGAGCCAGCATGAGGGAACTATGGCCCCTTTTGTGACTAGCGGACTTCAACTCCCAGAATTCCTGAGCTAGCATGGGGAAACTATGGCCCCCTCATGACTCGTGGACTTCAACTCCCAGAATTCCTGAGCCAGCCATGCTGAGGGGAAAGGGAGAGGTTTCCATGCTGAGCCATAGCCGGCTCAGGAATTCTGGGAGCTGAAGTCCACGAGTCATGAGGGGGCCGTAGTTCCTCATGCTGGCTCAGGAATTCTGGGAGCTGAAGTCCACGAGTCATGAGGGGCCCATAATTCCCCCTTGCTGGCTCAAGGAATTCTGGGAGTTGAAGTCCACGAGTCATGAGGGGGCCATAGTTCCCTCATGCTGGCTCAGGAATTCTGGGAGCTGAAGTCCACGAGTCATGAAGGGGCCATAGTTCCTCATGCTGGCTCAGGAATTCTGGGAGTTGAAGTCCACGAGTCATAAAAGAGCCAAGGTTGCTTACCCCTGGTTAGACCATCATGGGTAGGCTCCATTACGGTCATAAATTGAGGACTAACATATTTTTTTTAGCCAAATGCCGAATGATCAGAAAGAGTTTATATTGCAAATTGAAAAATAATTGTAGCGACAAAATCAATATTTATAGATAGGCCTTGACTTACGGCCAGAAGGGATCCCCAAATTTATGTTTGCCGAGTGAGGAAATTTGTGAAGTGAGCTTTGCCCCATTTTGCGACCTTTCTTGCCACAGACTTTAAGCGAGTCACCGCAGTTACTATGTTTAATAACACGGTTGTTAAGTGAATCTGCTTGTCAGAAGGTCGCAAAAAGGGCATCACGTGACCCCAGGAGGCTGCGACTGTCATAAATACGAGTCATTTGCCAAGCAGCCTGAATTTTGGTCACGTGACCGTGAGGACGTTGCCGCGGTCATAAGTGTGAAACATATGGTCCTAAGTGCCTTTTTCCAGCGCTGTTGTATCTAAATTAAACAAGCAGTTGGAAGTCAGTGGCTACTTATACTTCTTAGAAGCCTGTGCCTGTATTATTTACTAACAAATGGTTGTTAAGTTGTAACCATTTTGTTGTAAGTCGAGAACTACCTCACCAAAAAGAGAAACGGAATGAGCAGAGGTGAGCAAAAAAAGCAGCGGGAACTAAAGAAAAGTTCTGAATTCCTGACGGCTTCCCCAATGACTTTGCTTGTGGGAAGCTGGCAGGAAGCATCAGAAATCTCACGCTCTTTTCTTTCTGGCACGGACAGGCCTGGGCCAAAGAGACGGGCAAATACAACGAGGGCGTGGACGAGCCGGATCCAGCCAAGTGGAAAGCCAACCTGCGTTGCGCCCCTGAACAAAAGCCGGGAGTTCAGCCTGATCTACGACGGGACCAAGGACACGCCCATGCAGCCCTACAAGATTTACGAGGTCTGCGATGCACCCCTGCCGAACGGAGGTACCCGCTGGCTTTGCAGTTTCGTTGCTTTGTCGCCCAACTGGGGGCGTTCGGGGACCCATGGATTCTACGCTGCCCCGTCACAAGGGGGCCCCTCCACCCACACACCCAAAAGGTTGCAGAGATTGCTGCATGGAAGTTATGCTCATCACACACACACACCACACACACACACTCCTCTCCTTTCCTTCTCCTCTCCTTCACCTCCTCTTCCTGTCTTCCTTCCTTCCTTCTCTTCCTTCTTCCCTCCCTTTTCTTCCCTTTCCTCTTTCCTTCTCTTCTCCCTCCTTCTCTTCCCTCCCTCTTCCCCCTTCTCCCTCTTTTCCTTCTCTCCTTCCTCCCTTCCTATTTTCTCCTTCCTTCCTTCCTCTTTCCTCCGTCCGTCCCTCCCTTTTTCTTTCTTTCTTTCTCTCTTTCTCTTTCCTTCCTTCTTTCTTTTTCTTTCTTCTTTCTTTCTTTCTTTCTTTTTTCTTTCTTTCTTTCTTTCTTTCTTTCTTTCTTTCTTTCTTTCTTTCTTTCTCTTTCTTCTTCCTTCCTTCCTTCCTCCCTCCCTCTCTCTCTCTCTCCTCTGCTCATTATTGTCTGCTCAGACACGTTGGGCAGGTTCTGAAAGAGCTATAAAACCTGCTGATCCTGATGGATTGAGGGCCTCCTTCTTCTCGCTCTTTCGGTTCCATGCAGGCTCTCCAAAAAGGCACCGGCTGTTCTCCTTCCCCACCGCTTGGCCTCTCCCATCCCCTGCAGCCTTCCACAAATCAAGACAAGACAAAATGGCGGCACAGGGATTCCCTCTCCATCCAACATTCCTCCCCTCCATTCCTCTCCTCTGGGTTGGAAACATGGCAGCCTTTTATCCACGGCGCAATCGAAGGGCTGATTCGGTCAGTCCTCGACTTACAACCGTTCGTTTAGTGACCGACGTTTACAACGGTACTGGGGGAAAAAAGGGACACGACTGTTTCTCACACATACAACCTTTGCGGCGTCCCCACGTGACTCACCTTACGACGGTCGCAGTGTCCCAGAGTCACCGGATTCCCCTTTTGCGACTTCCTGACGTGCAAAGCCAACGGGGGAAGCCGAATTCACTTAACGACGGTGCGACTAACTTAACAACTGCAGTGGTTCGCTTGCGGCAGGAAAGGTGGCAAAACGGGGAACACTCCCTTAACCATTCTCTCAGCTCAATTGCAGTCGTAAGTCGAGGACTAAAAAAAGAGCGCTAAACCCGCTCTCGAAAGGAGCCTTACCCCCGCCCCCCGGCTGTTATTTGGGCTCTTTCCAAATCCGTGTCCAAAAGAGGGTTGAGGAGCAGCCGGTCTGTTGGGGGAGGGACCTTTACTTCTTGCCTTTCCGTGCCATTTCACCGGGTCGCATTTTCCGTGCAAAATCCTCACCCAGAGTCAGAGGGGAGTTGTGCAGGTGGAGAAGCCCACCTGTGTTCACAGCCACGTCCCAAAATGCTTTTTTTCCAAAGGGCAACTGGGTGTTGTTGTTTTTTTGTTGTTTTTTCCTTGAAGAGGTCTCGCTTCTCATCCAGGAAGCTTCTTCAGTTCTGCACAAGCCGCTAGAACCGAAAAAGCTTCTTGCATGGGAAGTGAAACCTCTTCAAGGAAAAAAAAACAAACCAAGTCCAGTTGCCTTTTGAGGGGTTAAAAAAAAGCACCTTTGGGACAACCGTGACCTGGTGGACATTTAGTGGCCACTAGTTAAAACTCGCCTCGTCCTTCATCCTAGTTCGAGAGAGGGCTTGGCGGATCTTCTCACGCTGGCTGTAAAGCGGGGATGGGGGAGGAGGGACTGTCAGACCTACCACAACCTAAATCTCTAAATAGGGAACAATCCTTGGCTCCATTTGTTGAGAATAACAACAACAACGACAATAAAGTTGGAAGGGACCTTGGAGGTCATCTAGTCCAACCCCTGCTCAGGCAAGAAACCCTATACCATTTCGGACAAATGGCTGTCCAGTCTCTTCTTGAAAACTTCCAGTGTTGGAGCATTCACGCTTCTGGAGGCAGGTTGTTCCACTGGTTAATTGTTCTAACCGTCAGAAGTTTCTCCTTAGTTGCAGGTTGCTTCTCTCCTTGACTAGTTTCCATCCGTCGCTTCTTCTCCTGCCTTCGGGCGCTTTGGAAGATAGCTTGACTCCCTCTTCTTTGGGGCAGCCCCTGAGATACTGGAAGGCTGCTATCCTGTCCCCCCTCGTCCTTCTCTTCTTTAAAGTAGACATACCCAATTCCAGCAACCGTTCTTCGTATGTTTTATCCTCCGGTCCCCTGATCCTCTTCGTTGCTCTTCTCTGCACTCTTTCCAGACTCTCAACATCTTTTTTATATTGTGGTGACCAAAACTGGATGCCGGATTCCAAGTGAGGCCTTACCAAGGCCTTGCAAAGTGGTATTAATACTTCACATGATCTTGATGTCAAGCGCGTTGCAGCATTGCAAAACCAGAACCGAGAATCACCCGCCCAAAGCCCCGAGTTCTACTTTTTCCCTCCCTTAACTTTCTCTCATTGTCCACCCGGCTGTAACCAATCAGGATCGGGCAAAATGTCTCCATCGCGGTCAGTCCAGGCATGCCGTTTGGTAGGTGGCCCCTTCCTTCTCCCAGGTAGGAGGCCTTGAGGCAGCTTCTCCGGGCGATGCAGCCTTTACTTCCGTTTCCCCAAGCATCCCTCCTTTCCTTCCCGCTCCCCACAGTTGGTGGCAGTTTGTCACCACCCAGCAGTGAAGCGTAAGGTGGCAACTAACCGGGATGCCATGTGGGGAAGTCCTCTGTCCTTGTCCCTAACGTTTGTGAGGACCCCTTGGCTCCAGAGACAACACACCTGCGACCCTCACGACAATTTCAAACTCTGAAGAACTCTCCGTAACCCTCTGCTTTTGTCTTCAGAGAGCTTTGCTGGAGAAGACCGTGGGGGATGTGAAGAAGAGGAGGAAGGTGAGATCTGGGGTCTTCCTAGCCTTCTTTGGGGCAGATCTAGGGGGGACGATGATGATGATGATTATTTTGCACTCCATGTGGAAATAGCAAAGAATATAGATTGGTGTCTCTTAGACTTGCGGGTATGACCTTCTGTGGTGGGCTTGGCTGATGTCAGGAGAGAAAAGAACACACACACACACACATGTTGTGTTTCTGCATCTCGATCCTGCTGTATTTAGTGCTCTGCAAGCCACCTTCAAACCAGCATGCCTAGAGTTCCCCTCTGTTGTGGGGGCTAAACTCCAGGTCACCTGGGTTGGGCTCTAATCTTGGATCTGGTTTTTTTTATTTATTTAGTATTTTTTTTGTGTGCACCACCCAGAATCCCTCTGTGTGGGAGACGGTGGTTCCAAAAAGAGAGAGAGAGAGAGAGAGAGAGAGAGAGAGAGAGAGAGAGAGGGGGATATAGATTAAGATTGAGAGAGAGGGGGAGGGGGGAGGGGAGGGAGAGAGAGAGGATCCATAGATAGGCTGGATGGAGAGAGAGAGAGAGAGAATAAATGCAGAGGCTGACAAATAGATAAATAGAGATGGACAGCTAGAAAGATAGAGGTAGATAAATTCATTTATTTAAATTTATTGATTTAAATATTCACAAAATTGTATTTAAATAAAAACACATTTAAATGAATGAATTTATCTGCTAGAAATGGGAAGCCAGAGTTGAAAGATGTTAAGCTTGGAGTGAGGAGGCATGACGGAGCCCTTTGGCCGATTTAGAAAAAAAAACCCTCCCACTCCCCCCTTCCCCTCTCCCTCCCTCACTTCCTCTCTCTCCCTCCCTCCCTCTCTCCCCCTCCCTCTCCTTTTCTCTACCTCCCTCCCTCTCTCTCCCTCTTTCTCCCTTTCTCCCTTCCCTCCTCTCCCTCCTTCTCCCTCCTTCCCTCTCCCTCCCTCTCCCTCTCTCCCTCCCTCTCCCTCTTTCTCCCTTTCTCCCTCCTCTCCCTCTCTTCCTCCCTCTCCCTCCCCTCTCCCTCCTTCCCTTTCCCTCCCTCTCTCTTTTCTCTTCCTCCCTCTCTCTCTCCCTCTCTCCCTCCCTTTCTCCCTCTCCCTCCCTCTCTCCCTCTTTCTCTCTCCCTCCCTTTCTCCCTCCTTCCTCCCTCTCCCTCCCTCTCTCCCTCCCTCTCCCTCCTTCCTTCTCTCTCCCCCTCCCCTCTCCCTCTCTCATCTATCCATCCCATTTAGGAATGCATTCATAGATGTATAAGTAAAAATTGGGAAACAATTTAAAGAGATGTACTTAAATTTATTTTACTTAGAATTTAAATAAATTGATTTACGGTAAATTGTGTTTTAAAATGTTTACTCATCCATTGATCAATGCCTTCCCAGATGGGATGGATAGTAGAGGGAGGGGGGAGGGGGGAGAGTGATGGCTTGATTTCTCAATTGGCGAAAGGCCCCTCGCCCCCTCCCGCCGACCCTTCCCTCTCTTAGCGTGGTAGACTTGCCTGGTGCCTGGGTGCTCCATTCCGGGGGCAAGAAGCCACTCTGCTTTGCCCTCAGCCCCGCCCTGGCTCAGGCGCTCGGCTCCTCCAGATGGGACGCGGTCGGTTTCCTGTCACTGACTGTGCCTTTTCCTTTGATTGCAGCTGCAGAAAATGATGCCCACCTTGAGAATCGCAGGTGGGTCCTTGGCAGCCCCCAGAAGAGGGGGGGAGGGGGGAGGGCAGCCCGGAGGGAGGGGCAGGGCGGAATTGTTCCCAATCTCTCCTGCTGGGCGGGGCCTCCAACTTTTTTTCTAAAGAAGAGCCCGTTTCAGGTCGTGGTTAGGACGCTGGCCTAGAAACCAGGTGACGGTGAGTTCTAGTCCACTTTAAGCATGAAAGCTACCTAGGTGACTTTGGGCCAATCACCAGGCGACAGTGAGTTCTAGTGCCACCTTAGGCACGAAAGCCAGCTGGGTGACTTTGGGCCAATCACCAGGAGACAGTGAGTTCTAGTCTGCCTTTGGAATGAAAGTTGGCTGGGTGACTTTGGGCCAATCACCGGGAGACAGTGAGTTCTAGTCTCACTTTAGACGTGAAAGCTGACTGGGTGACTTTGGGAAAATCACCAGGCGACAGTGAGTTCTAGTCCCGCCTTTGGAATGAAAGTTGGCTGGGTGACATTGGGCCAATCACCAGGAGACGGTGAGTTCTAGTCTTGCCTTAGACATGAAAGCCAACTGGGTGACTTTGGGCCGATCACCAGGCGACGGTGAGTTCTAGTCCTGCCTTAGGCGTGAAAACCAGCTAGTTGATTTGGCCCAGTTCCTTTCTCTCAGCCCAGCCCACCTCCCAGGGCTGTTGTTGGGGGGAAAACAGGAAGAAAGACAATTACGTACATTGAGTCCCTTGTACAGTAACAAAGGTGGGATATAAATCACGCCAAAAAAGAGAACTACCTTCGGACCGCCCCCCCCGTACGGAAACGACACCCTTGCCATCCTTCCGTTTTGACCCCGTTTCCTGGGTCACTCCCTACAGTGTCCGCTTCTCTCATTCCAGATCCGTCACAACGCGGCAGAACCCCTGCCTCCGTACCCGTGGCTCAAACAGGAGACCCTTTACTCCAACCCGTGTGCCAACGAGACCTTCCCCCCACTTGGCTCCCCTGGAGGTCGGGGCCTGTGCCCCCGGTACCGGCGCCCGTGGGGGCCTTCGCGGTAGGAGGGGAGCCGCCGGTGCCCAACTTTGGCGAATCTGCAAGCCGGATGTCGCTGGTGGCGGAGAGCATGTCCATGCCGGGCCCCCTGGCGCCTCTGCCCGAGGGGGACGGTCCGGGAGCCCCCATGGAGCAGTTCATCCCGAATTTATTGATCAGCCCTCACATGCTGCCACGTAAGCACTTTTATGGCCGTGCACTATGGGAATGGGAGAGGAGAGGGGAAAGGGGAGCGGGTCCTCTGTCGGCTGCATTCACACGACCCACTTCAGCCAAAGTGCCAACTGTGGCATTTGCACAGAATGCCCATGTTGGCTAGCAGCCCAGGGGGCCCTCGTCTTACATGCGTTCATTTAGCGACCGTTCAAAGTTACAAACGGCACTGGGAAAGGGACAGGACTGTTTTTCACGCTTAACGACCCCTGATCAAAATTCGGACACTTGGCAACTGACTCGTATTTACGACGGTCGCAGCATCCCGGGGTCGCGCGATCCTCTTTTGCAACCTTCTGACAAGCAAAATCAATGGGGGAAGCCCAATTCAGTTAATGACTGGGTTACTAATTTAACAACTGCAGTGATTCACTTAACAACCCTAGTCAAAATTTGGACACTTGGCAACTGATTCATATTTATGACGGTTGAGGCATCCCAGGGGCGTCCCGGGATCTCCCTTTGCGATCTGACAGGCAAAGTCCTTGGGGGAAGCCAGATTCACTTAACGACCGGGTAGCTAACTTAACAACTCCAGCGATTCACTTAACAACGGTGGCAAGAAAGGTCGTAAAATGGGGCAAAAATTCACTTCACAAATGACTCACTTAACAGAAATTCTGGGCTCAGTCGTGGTTGCTTGAGGACTAGAGTACCTATAATAGAAACATAAAAATTAAGGGCAGAAAACGACCTAGGGGGCCCTTGAGATCATCCTATTTTTCTTTTTAATTTGCTTATTGATTCATTATTTTTAATTCTTATTTTAATATTTTATTCTTTTTGTTTTCATTTTTAATTTTTGTCAGACAACGGACGTGTGCTTATTCCAACTGGGTTTAACCTCAGTTCTTCAGTAACTCAGTTCCGATTAACCTCAGTTCCTTTTTTTTTTGGTGGCTTAGCGTGTCCTACGAAGCAACTAATCTTGATTAGTGGCTGGTTTACGCTCCTATGAAGACCCAGGAAATGGTTAATTCAGGAACTGGGGTTAGAGCAGGTTGTGTGAAGCCAGCCTCAATGACAGATAGTTTCGACTGACATCCACAACGGTGTCCCAGATTTAGGGGGTTAAGCCAGACCGTGGTTAAGCGGGTTTTGCCTCGCTTTACGACCTTCCTTGCCACCATTGTTATGTGAATCACTACAGTTCTACGGTTAGTCACGCGGTTGTTAAGCGAATCCGCCTTCCCTCCCCCTTGACGTCGCTTGTCGGACGTTTGCAAAAAGGGGATCACGTGACCCCAGGTGACGTTGCAGCCGTCCTCAGTACACACCAGTTGCTGAGCTTCTGAATTTTGATCACGTGACCGCGGGGATGTTGCGACGATTGCAAGCGTGAAAAACGGTCCTAAAGTCATTTTTTAGCGCCTTTGTAACTCTGAACAGTCAGTAAAGGAATTGTCGTAAGTCGAGGACAATCTTAAACTCACTGACACTTTGCACGGTTGCGGCCTCTATCTTGGCTTTTTGGACCGTGCCTTGCAGACTCCCCCCACCCAAAGGGCTTTGAGTTTGGGAGGGGGGTCATCCTTCCTGGTTGCCCCTCTTTGACCCTGCCACCGATGTCCTGTTTCCCCTTTGACCAGGGCTAGGCAACCTTGGCTCTTTTAGGACTCGTGGACTTCAACTCCCAGAATTCCTCAGCCAGCATGGCTCAGCTTGGAAACCTCTCTCTTTCCCCTCAGCGTGGCTGGCTCAGGAATTCTGGGAGTTGAAGTCCACGAGTCCTAAAAGAGCCAAGGTTGCCTAACCCTGCCCCAGCCAGCCAGGAATTCTGGGAGTTGAAGTCCACGAGTCCTAAAAGAGCCAAGGTTGCCTAACCCTGCCCCAGCCAGCCAGGAATTCTGGGAGTTGAAGTCCACGAGTCCTAAAAGAGCCAAGGTTGCCTAACCCTGCCCCAGCCAGCCAGGAATTCTGGGAGTTGAAGTCCACGAGTCCTAAAAGAGCCAAGGTTGCCTAGCCCTGCCCTTGACTCTCCGTGTCGTCTCCTTCTCCTCCTCTTCCTCCTCCAGTGACCGACCTGGAGATCAAATTCCAGTACCGGGGACGTCCGGTAGGGGCCCTGACCATCAGCAACCCCCACGGCTGCCGCCTCTTCCACAGCCACCTGGAGCCCACCCAGGAGCAGGTGGAACTCTTCGGCCCGGTGACGCTGGAGCAGGTCCGCTTCCCCAGCGCCGAGGCCGTCCCCAACGAGAAGCAGCGCTACTACACCCACCAGCTACTCGACGTCCTGGACCGGGGACTGATCCTGGAACTGCAAGGCCAGGACATTTACGCCATCCGGTTGTGCCAATGTAAAGTCTTCTGGAGCGGTCCGTGTGCCCGACAGCTGCCCGGGCCCAATCCTATTGAGCGGGAGAAGAAAGTCAAACTTTTTAGCCTGGAGAGTTTCCTCAACGGTGAGAGTAGGCTCTTCGTTCATTGTGTCGGGGCTGCTGGGAAGAGGAGGAGGATGGGCTTTGTAGTTCCAGCCCGCCCCAGAGACGGTCTGGAGGGAGACTGCGTGGCAGAGGAGAACATTTTAGGAGACTTGGCGATGGATGCTCTCCTTCAGCATGGAGAAGATGTTGGTTTTGTGTTGACAGGTTTTCAAGAGTCGTAGACAAGAGCGTGTCGTGTTAGAACAGTTTTTTGAACCTGGGCGACTTTTAAGACTTGGGGACTTCAACTCCCAGAATCCCCCAGCCAACAAGGATGGCTGAGGAATCCTGGGAGTTGAAGTCCACAAGTCTCAAAGTAGCCAGGTGTCTCTCAACCTTGGGAACTTTAAGAGGGGAGGACTTCAACTCCCAGAATCCCCCTGCCCGCATGGATGGCTGAGGAATCCTGGGAGTTGAAGTCCACAAGTCCAATTTCAGTCTTCATTTGGATACAGCCAGCTCTACGCGATGGAATCACGGCTCTTCATGTCAAAATTTCCCAGTTAGGAAGGACATTTCCCCCTCCACCCCGACATTTTTTCCAAGTTTCCTTCTGTCCCCGCTCCCCCCACGGCTTCTGCTGCCTTCAAGGTAACTTCGAAAGTTGATATTTTTTTCCCCCCTCTCGCTGGGACATGTTTTTAATTTTTAATTTTTCCCTTCCTGCAGGACTCATCCTGTTCCAGAAAGGCCAGTGCCCGACGCCGCCTCCCTACGAGATTTTCTTCTGTTTTGGGGAAGAATGGCCGGATCGGAAGCCCAAAGAGAAAAAGCTGATCACGGTCCAGGTGGGTTTATTTCGGGAGACTTGCGTTAGGGAAAAAGTCCGAACCCCGGTGACAGGTTTGCAAGTTTACGATGACAGGTAGTCCTTGACTTACCACAGTTCATTTAGTGACCGTTCCAAGTTACCATGGAAGTGAAAAAAGTGACTTATCAGCATGTTTCACACTTACGGCCGTTGCAGCATCCCCCAGGGGCCACGTGATCAAAATTCGTACGTTTGGAAACCGACTCGCATTTATGACAGTCGCCGCGTCCCCGGGGTGTGTGTGTGTGTGTGTGTGTGTGTCACGTGATCCCCTTTTGCGACCTTCTGACCAGCCGAGTCAATGGGGGAAGCAGGATTCACTTAACGACCGTGTTACTGAGTTAACATCTTAAGAACTGAGGTGTTTCAACGACCGAGGCAAGAAAGGTTGTAAAACAGGGCAAAACTCACTTGGCGACATTAATCTGGGGGCTCCATTGAAGTTGTAGGTCGAGGACTATCAGTGGACCTGGAAATGGTATAGGATTTCCTGCCTGGTCAGGGGGTTGGACTAGATAACCTCCAAGGTCCCTTCCAACATTATTATTATTATTATTATTATTATTATTATTATTATTATTATTATTATTATTATTATTAATTTATTTTATTATTTTATTTATTTTTATTTTATTTTATTTTATTCTATTTTATTATTTTAGTTTATTTTATTTTATTTTATTTTATTATTTTATTTTATATTTATTTATTTGATTGATTGATTGATTGACAGAGGACAGGAAGGCCTGGAGGAACATTGTCCATGGAGTCGCAATGGGTTGGACACAACTTCACAACTAACAACAACAACAATTTACTTATTTGTTGTTATTATTATTTATGACAAACGCAGTGTCCCCAGGTTGTTTTCCTATTTCCTAACCGCGACTGCTTTTAATAATAACAATAGTTATATTATTATTACTATTATTACTATTATTGTTGTTGTTGTTATTATTATTATTATTATTATTATTATTATTATTATTACTATTACTATTACCATGACATATTGCAATTGGGACTGGAATTTCCACTGCTAAGCAAGACAGTTTTTCAGTGAGTCTTGCTCGATTTTATGAGCTTTTTTGCCACGGTCATTAAATGAATCATGCAGTTGTTAAGTGAATCTGGCTTCTCCCTTTCTTGTTGGGAGCCGACAGAGGTCACAAATGGGAGATCACGTGACCTCAGGAAACTGCAGCTGTCGTGCATCCCTGCCGGTTGCCAGGAGGCCAGATTTTTGACCACATCACCACAGAGATGCTGTGTGGGTCGTAACTGCGAGGATCAGTTATCTAAGACACACTTTTCAGCGCAGCAGCAACTTCGAACAGTCACTAAATGAATGGTTGAAAGCCGGCTTACGACCAGAATGGCCCAAAATTTATGTCACTAAGCAAAACATTTGTTAAGTGAATTTTGCCTCATTTTATGACCTTCCTTGCTACCGTTTTTAAGTGAATCTGTTGTAATTAAGTTAGTCACACGGCTGTTAGGTGAATCCACCTTCCCCCACTGATTTTTTTTTGTCAGAAGGTCGCAAAAAGGGGATCATGTCACACACACACACACACACACACACACCCCGGGGATGCTGCGACCGTCATAAATGCGAGCCAGTTGCCAAGCGTCCGAATTTTGATCACGTGACCACGGGGAGACTGACAATGGTCGCTTAGTGTGAAAAAGAGTCTTAACTCACTTTTTTCCAGTGCCGTGGTAACTCTGAACGGTCACTGAATGAACCGTCGTAAAGTCAAGGACTGCCTGAAGTAGACTTGAGCAGATGGGAAGAGATGAATTAAGCCAGGGCTAGGCAACCTTGGCTCTTTT
This sequence comes from Vipera ursinii, assembly GCF_947247035.1. Taxonomy (NCBI): domain Eukaryota; kingdom Metazoa; phylum Chordata; class Lepidosauria; order Squamata; family Viperidae; genus Vipera; species Vipera ursinii. The sequence continues at coordinate 29,016 of NW_028148397.1, read as the reverse complement.
ATGACTCGTGAACTTCAACTCCCAGAATTCCTGAGGCAGCCACGCTGAGGGGAAAGGGAGAGGTTTCCAAGCGGAGCCATGCTGGCTCAGGAATTCTGGGAGTTGAAGTCCACAAGTCATGAAGGAGCATAGTTCCCCCATGCTGGCTGAGGAATTCTGGGAGTTGAAGTCCACAAGTCATGAGGGGGCCATAGTTCCCCCATGCTGGCTCAGGAATTCTGGGAGTTGAAGTCCACGAGTCATGAGGGAGCCATAGTTCCCCCAGGCTGGCTCAAGAATTCTGGGAGTTGAAGTCCACGAGTCATGAGGGAGCCATAGTTCCCCCATGCTGGCTCAGGAATTCTGGGAGTTGAAGTCCACGAGTCATGAGGGAGCCATAGTTCCCCCATGCTGGCTCAGGAATTCTGGGAATTGAAGTCCACGAGTCATAAAAGAGCCAAGGTTGCCTACCCTTGAACTAAGCAGTCATTCACAACATCGGCTGCCTTTTGATCAAATCCACCGGCGGAAAAAAGGCCCCAGCCTTTAGCTCCCAGAATCCTCCTGACTGCTGGAGGGAATTTTGGGATTGCTGGACGCGGTAGCTGAGAAAAAGCTCTTCCTCCCCCCGTCTTCTCTCTGACACACAGGTCGTCCCCGTCGCCGCCCGGCTCCTTTTAGAAATGTTCTCCGGAGAGTTGTCCTGGTCGGCCGACAGCGTCCGCCTGCAGATCTCGCACCCGGACCTCAAGGACAAGATGGTTTCCCAATTCAAAGAACTGCACCAGCTCTGGCAAAACCAGCAAGGCATGCAGGTCGCCCAGTTGGAGCCGGGGGGACCCAGCAGCTGGGAAATGCAGACCGGGGGCAGCGGCATGCAGCAGTGAGACGCCACCGGACCAGCCCCCGCCCCAAATCTCCCATCCGGTGGGATCTGGACAGCAGCCCCCCCCAAAGTCCGGCAAGGACCGTCTCTAATCAACCAGCCCCATTGAGTCGTTCCAGGGGAAGGGGACCACGGGAAGGGGTTGCAAGCCCCTTGCAAGGAAATGGCTCCCTGCGACACCCAGTGCCTCTTTTAGGGAAGTCCACGGGCACCCCAGAGGTCACTTAGAAGAGGAGGAGGAGGAGGGCTGGCCAGCCTCTCCTGCTGCAAAAAAGGAGAGAAGCCAGGAGGTGTCACGTGGGGGGGGGGCGGCATCAAAAGAAAAAAAACCTTGAACTCTGAACCAAACCTGGCTTCGGTTTCGGAAGCAACGCGCTTCGCCTTTTCGCCAGGATTGATGGCTAGAAGAGTGGGATTAAGAGTTTTGGGGTCCCTGATGGTTTGTAGGCTTGGGGCCTGGAGGAGAAAAACCCGGCAGCTGAAATGAAGACCCCACCCCACCTCACCCCTCCTCCTTCTTCTGAGCCCTTCCGCCATTGTGTCCTTCGAAGCCTTCCTGGCTTAAGATGTTTTTATCTTTTTAAGCGGAACGTCCTCAACCTTGACAGGGGGGGGGCGGGGGGAATGGAGACGTCGGCGCAAGGACCTGGCAACTTTGAAAAGAAAGAACCGTGATTTAAAAAATTCCCAGGATTCAGAAAGCTGCTTAGACCCCAGAACCTCTCAAGGTGATGGCTGCGGTCTTTAAGCTCCATCTTAAAAGGTGTTCCATAAAAACCTAGGGCTGGGAGGGACCTCAGAGGCCTTCTAGTCCAACCCCCGGCTCTAGCAGACCGTCTGCCATCGTGTCCTCCTGACTCATCCCTGTTTTGGAACCCTTTTCCTAGAGGTTCCAGTTGAAGAGCAACCATTGAATATCAGGGGTAGGCAACCTTGGCCCTTTTATGACTTGTGGACTTCAACTCCCAGAATTCCTGAGCCAGCCATGCTGAGGGGAAAGGGAGAGGTTTCCATGCTGAGCCATGCTGGCTCAGGAATTCTGGGAGTTGAAGTCCACGAGTCATGAGGGGGCCATAGTTCCCCCATGCTGGCTCAGGAATTCTGGGAGTTGAAGTCCACAACTCATGAGGGGGCCATAGTTCCCCCATGCTGGCTCAGGAATTCTGGGAGTTGAAGTCCACGAGTCATGAGGGGGCCATAGTTCCCCCATGCTGGCTCAGGAATTCTGGGAGTTGAAGTCCACGAGTCATGAGGGGGCCATAGTTCCCTCATGCTGGCTCAGGAATTCTGGGAGTTGAAGTCCACGAGTCATCAGGGGGCCATAGTTCCCTCATGCTGGCTCAGAAATTCTGGGAGTTGAAGTCCACGAGTCATGAGGGGGCCATAGTTCCCTCATGCTGGCTCAGGAATTCTGGGAGTTGAAGTCCACGAGTCATGAGGGGGCCATAGTTCCCCCATGCTGGCTCAGGAATTCTGGGAGTTTAAGTCCACAAGTCATGAGGGGGCCATAGTTCCCCCATGCTGGCTCAGGAATTCTGGGAGTTGAAGTCCACAAGTCATGAGGGGGCCATAGTTCCCCCATGCTGGCTCAGGAATTCTGGGAGTTGAAGTCCACGAGTCATGAGGGGGCCATAGTTCCCTCATGCTGGCTCAGGAATTCTGGGAGTTGAAGTCCACGAGTCATCAGGGGGCCATAGTTCCCTCATGCTGGCTCAGGAATTCTGGGAGTTGAAGTCCACAAGTCATGAGGGAGCCAAGGTTGCCTATCCCTGAATCTAGTTGGTATGGTGGTTAGGATACAGATAAACCACAGCTGAGCCTAACATTTGTTGCTAAGTGAAACAAATCAAGTGAGGTTTGCCTCATTTTGCAACTTTTTTTTGCCCCGGTTGTTAAGTGAATCACTGCAGCCATTAACTTAGTAACCCGGTTATAAAGCGAATCCGGCTCCCCCCCCATTTGAGTTTGCTCCTCAGAAAGTCGCAAAAGACCAACCCCCCACCCCCCCGGGACGCGGCAACCGTCAGAAGTACACGGCAGTTGCCGAGCCTCTGAATTTTGATCACGTGACCACGGGGAGGCCGCCAACGGCCACAGGTGTAAAAAACGGTGGTTGCCACTTTTCTCCCTGTCGCCGTAACTTTGAACAGTCACTAAACAAGCCGTTGTAAGTCGGGGACAACCCACAGATTGTAAGAGAAGCAAGTCAATTTGGCAGCCCCTTTTTCAACATGAGGAATTTTGAGTTTTTCATTCTTTTCATTCCGGCAGGGCGAATCCCTGTAGCCCCCCTCCCCCCCACAAAGCCGGTGCTTCCCAAAACTTGGAAAATCCCCCACCCCAAATGGAGGTAAAGTTTCATTTGAGCCCACCCCCCCCTTTTCTCTGCACCCCCAAATCCTCCTTTGGTTTGGAAGGAAGGAAATGGGAATAGGGACTCAAGCCCCCAAGAAATTCTTGGGCCTTAAATCATTCAAGCTTAATATTTGAATAAAAAAATCGATCCAGCCAGTGTGTCAAAGGCCGATTCCTTCATCCGGGGGGGGGGGGGGCTTCCAGGGTTTTGGTGCGAATCAGGCCAGGGATCTCGGAAGGATCCCGAGACAGTGTTTGGCCGACTGATTCAGCTGGAAAACCAGGAGTTTGCGAATTACAGACCGTTCTCGGCTTGCGGTTGCAACTGAGTCCGAACTTTCTGTTGCTAAGTGAGACTCGGCAAGTTTTCTCGCCACGGTTGTTAAGTGAATCAGGGCAACTGTTAAGGTTGTTAAGTGAATCGGGCTCCCCCCCCAATTGGCTTTGCTTATCGGAAGGTGGCCAAAGGGGATCGCGTGACCCTGGGAAGCTGCGACCGTCATACTTATGAACAAGGAGCCAAGCGGCCCAATTTTGATCACGGGACTAGGGGTCGAATGGAGGGGACAAAAAAGGGAGGAGAAAGAGAAGGAGTGCGGACTCCTTGGTGCCAAGCCTGGTAGTTTTCTTGCAGACGTTTTGTAACCCAACTGGGTAACATCATCAGTGCTAGAAGAGAGGGGTATTTGGAGAAGAAAGAAAGGGAGGAGGAAGAGGAGAACGACGACTGTGGGGTCCTTGTTGCTCTCTGCGCTTGGTGGTTTTCTGCCAGATGTTTCATGACCCAACTAGGGAACATCATCAGTGCTAGAAGACCTGGGAATTGTACAGAGGAGCAGGAGAAGGGGAGGAGGAAGAAGAGGAGGGGAGAGAGGAGGAGGATTATGGGTCCCTGAGCTTGGCTGTTTTCTTGCAGACGTTCCGTGAGCCAAGTAGGGAACGGCATCCGCGCTCAGAGCGGGCTCTGCTCGCTCTTTCTCTGCAAGCGGCTGGCCCTCTCCGTGCACATGGGAGTCTTCTCGCTGCTTCCTCGGTTCCACTCTTCGTGGGTCGGAACTACCAGTCAGGGGAAGCCCCTAGCACGTGAAACCACCCTCCATCCTAGCCCTGAGGTTGTTACCTAGTTGGGTCACGAGATGCTTCCCTCCAGGGCTGAGCCGGAAACCCAAAGCTTCCGATTCCTCGCCCGACTAAGCTGTGACGGCTTTTCCGACGCCTCGGAGCCATTGCTTGACGCAGCCCAGAGAACGCGGCGGGATCCCGAAGCCAGAGATAAAACCGGCGCCGATCGTGCAAAAAAAACCCGCAAGAGAAAGCGGAACCCTATTAACTTTTTTTGCACCGGGAGGGGGGGGGGAACCGCCTAATCCTTGGCGAGCGCGCGCGTGACAAAAAGGCGCCGGAGACGACTAGCGTTCAATTGTTTTGTCTGTTTTTTTATTTCTTTTTCTTTTTTTTCTTTGTGGGGTTCCTTTCGCCCCCCCAGTTCTCAAAGAGGGCTGCTCTCCTACCTCCCCCCCCACATACACCAGACGGAACGGGACCCCCACCCACCCCTCTTCCTGCCTTCGCGTTCGAATCCCGGCGCCAGATCTTTTTCACAAAATAATCTGCCTGCCCCCACGCCCCTACCCGCGCCCCGAAACCTCTCCGGAAGCCTTTTCCCCTCCTGCCGTTTAAAAAGAAAAAAGAAAAAGGGAAAAAAAATTTTAGAATCATCCCCAAACCGATCGAAACCAAATTCTCGGGGGGGGGGGAGGAAAACCCACTAAAAAAAAACAAAAAATCCAAAACCAAATCGGCCGAAAGAAAAGAAATATAGATGTGTGTGTATATGTATTTATATAGATATATATAAAATATATATTATAACAAGTTTTATCGAAAGAAGCTGGCACGTTGATGGGCACGGGAAGGCAGTTGGATCTTCCCATCTTTCGCGCTGGATGGAAAGGGGAAGAACCACCACCCGCGGCTTCGTCCCACCCACCCACCCAGTCAAAATGGGGAGCGGGTCTTCAGCCGTGGCTTCCGGTGTCTAGCCGCGAGGGGGGCAGGCGGGGAGGGGTGTCCTTATAGCCCTGGGAAATGAACTCGCCCCAAACAAACCAAAGAACCGTTTCTCGCCGCCGACCTCGCGGGGTAGGCCAACTCCCCCTCTACGGATCTTTTTCATTTCACAGAAATTAAAATATTTTTTTTTTTTGGTGTTTCTCCCCAACCCTCCCTCCCTCCTTTTTATTATTACTGGGGTTGTTTCGTTGTTTTTTTTCCCCTCCCCCTTTACCAAGCAAATTAGCTGTGGGTGGTTTCATGTTTGGGTGGGTTTTTTTTTTAATAAAAAACTTTTTTTATTGTTAGTTTCCTTCCCCCCCTCTTTTTCTTCTCGTTTTGTTCTCTCTCTCTTTCTCTCTCACTTTTTTTTCTTTTCTTTTCTTTTCTCCAAAGCCAGTCCATCCGGAAAGCTGTTTCTTCCCCTCTTCCCCCCTTGAACGGCAGCCCTCGACAGTTGCAGGTTAAAATGGCGCTTCGGCTTTCCTCTGTTTGTTTGTTTTAATTATTATTTTTTTCCCCCTGGTTTTTGTGGTTTTTTTTTTCTTTCTTTCTGCCTTTCTCTTTTCTCACTCACAAGCAGGAACTTCACCGACTGATTCTTGCAGCCAAGCGTCTCTTCTGGATTGGCGGGACACACCGGAGCGATTCGGAGCCTTCGGCCGCAGTGAAGTTTTGCTGGTTGTGATTTCACCGTCTTGGCTGTTTTATTTCCTCTTCTGAAAATAAAGACATTCCTGGGGGAAAGGAAGAGGAAACCAACATCTGATGGGATGAACCCGAAAGGCATTCTGGGATCGATGTGCCAAAGGGACTTTTGCAAGGCATCCAGTAGTTGTTAGTTGTGGTCTCCTTGCAGACGTTTCATGACCCAACTAGGGAACATCATCAGTGCTAGAAGGGAGGGGGGGTTGTAGAGTGGGGAGGGGGAGGAGGAGGAGGAGGAGGAGGAGGAGGAGGAGGAAGACTGTGAGGTCCTTGGTGCTCTCTGAGCTTGGCGGTTTTCTTGCAGACGTTTCATGACCCAACTAGGGCAGGGCTTTTCAACCTTTTCACCCACTGTACCACTTTTAGGATATGGCAACATCCGAGTACCACCAGTCGCCTAGCTCCAGCCGTCTCTCGCTCAGGCTTGTGCGGTGCTGCCACCGGTTCAGATCATTCCCCTCCCCCACCACCACTTTTCTAGGATGGTCGCGTACCACCTGCCAGGTGCCCATGTACCACAGGTGGTACCCGTGACACTGGTTGAAAAGCCCTGGACTAGGGAACATCAGCAGTGCTAGAAGCGAGCGGTGTGTGTAGGGAGTAGGCTGTGTGGAAGGGAGAGGAGGAGGAGGAGGAGGAGGAGGTTTCCTTGCAGACGTTCCATGACCCAACTAGGGAACATCATCAGGGCTAGAAAGGAGAAGGAAGGAAGGAAGGAAGGAAGGAAGGAAGGAAGGAAGGAAGGAAGGAAGGAAGGAAGGAAGGAAGGAAGAACTGTGGGGTCCCTGGTGCTCTCTGAGCTGGGTGGCTTTCTTGCAGACGTTTCATGACCCAGCTAGGGAGCCTCTTCAGTGTTAGTGAGTGTGGGGCTTATGTACAAGTTGCCCATCCCCGTGGGTGGGAGTGACCTTGGGGATTAGTTCCTTGGGGAACTCAGAGAAACAACTGAACGGTAAGCAACAGCCTAATCAAAGGAACTGCCAAGAGCAAAACCTCACTGCCCCCGACACTGACAGGACGAGTCACTCACCGGCATATAAACAGAAAGCAAACCCCCCTCCCCTTCCAGCACTGATGACGTTCCCTAGTTGGGTCATGAAACGTCTCCAAGGAAACCAGAAGCTCAGAGAGCACCAGGGACCCCACAGTCCTTCCTCCTCCTCCTCTTCCTCCTCCTCCCTACAAACCTCACTCCCTTCTAGCCCTGATGATAGCTGGGTCATGAAATGTCCTTCCTCCTCCTCCTCCTCCTCCTCTCCACCAACCTCACTCCCTTCCAGCACTGATGATGTTCCCTAGTTGGGCCATGAAACGTCTGCAAGGAAACCACCCAGCTCAGAGAGCACCAAGGACCCCACAGACCTTTGCGGCCTGCTCCTCCTCCTCCTCCTCCTCCCATCTCTTTCTCCTCCTCCAAAACAATCAAGCTCAGAGAGCATCAAGGAAACTCCACAGTGGACTTCAACTCCCAGAATTCTCCAACCCCCCCGCCCAGTGGAGAAATCTGCGTTTTGCAATCTACCCATCTTAAAGCATGGTGGCTGGGGAATTCTGGGAGTCGAAGTCCACCCGTCTTAAAGCAGGCCGGCTGGGGAATTCTGGAAGTCCACCCGTCTTAAAGCAGGCCAGCTGGGGAATTCTGGGAGTTGAAGTCCACCCCTCTTAAAGCAGGCCGGCTGGGGAATTCTGGGAGTTGAAGTAAACCCCATTTAAAGCAGGCCGGCTGGGGAATTCTGGGAGTTGAAGTCCACCCCTCTTCAAGCAGGCCGGCTGGGGAATTCTGGGAGTTTACGTCCACCCCTCTTCAAGCACGCCGGCTGGGGAATTCTGGGAGTGGAAGTCGACTCATCCCAAGTTTGGGAACCACTGATTTAACGAAAGGCCGACTTCCCTGAGCAGTAGATGACTTCGGGCCTGCACCCCACCTTTTTTATTTTTTAAAGCAGAAAAGGGGGGTCCACAGCAGCTACTCACCTGGGACAGGCAGAGCGAAAGAGGCCTCAGCTACCGGAAGAGTCTGGTAAAATCCCTCAAAGCCCAGCAAACCTGTTTGCATTCCTCAGCGCTGCCGGAGGGAAGGAGAACGGAGAGAAAAGAGGGTGGATTTTGGCGGGAAGGGGGGAAAAAAAACACGACCGCACCACCCCAGGGTCGCCGTGGGGGACCGTCCCCTGACTGGCAGAGTCAAAGGGGGGGGGGGGACAGGAGAGGAAGGCCAGATCCGCTTAACGGCCGTGACAAAGAGAGGACTCACTTAACAACCGGTTAGCAATGGAGATTGCGACCCTAATTGGGTCGTAAATCGAGGACGGCCAGTACGGCAGCAATGAGACACGTGGTTTGTTTTTGGTTTTTTTTCTCTCCATGTGCTAAAATTTCAATTTTATGTCCGTGGAGTAATTTTCAAATGGGGGAGAGGAGGGGGAACATGCACCCATGTTGGAGCCGGTCCCAGAGAAGACTCAAGAGCGGGGCTCTCCAAACTTGGCCCTTGGATGACTTGTGGACTTCAACTCCCAGAATTCCTCAGCCAGGCACAGCGTGCCTGGCTGAGGAATTCTGGGAGTTGAAGTCCACAAGTCATCCAAGGGCCAAGTCTGAAGATCCCCGCTCAAGAGGCTTCCCGCCGCCCTCCCCACTGACCTGGTGACTTGCTTGTGGAAGTCCGTCAGCTGCTTGTGGGTCACCTGAACGGCACCCCCCGTGGTCTCCTTCGGCAACCCTTTCAAGGAGTTCTCCAGCCAGCGGCAGAACGTCTATTGCCAAGATTTTTTTGGGGGGGGAGGAGGGGAGGAAAGTAGAGAGATAGTAAGACCCTCTTGAGTGATCTAGTTGCCCTGCACACTCCCCCACCCAGGTCCCTCTGCCAAAAGGCTATTGGGGGTGTTGCGAATTAAGGGGGCAATTAGAAGGCTTGGTGCAATGCTTCCCTTCCCCATCTATCTGTCCATCTGTCTCTCCCTCCTTCCACCGGCCTGTTTATCTGTCTATCCCTCCATCTACCATCCGTCTGTCTGTCCATCCCTCCCTCCCCATTCCTCTCTTTTATCTATCCATCATTCATATATCATCTATCTATATATGTATCCATCCTTCCATCTACGTGTCTATAACTATTCCATCTATCCCTTTATCTCTCATCTATCTATCCATCTATCTATCTGTCTGTCTATCTATCTATCCATCTATCCGTCTATCCGTCTATCTATCTATCTATCTGTCTATCTGTCTATCTATCTATCTATCTATCTATTTATCTATCTATCTAATCATTTCTTACTATCTCTCTCTCTCTCTCTCTCTCTCTCTCTCTCTCTCTCTCTCTCTCTCACCCATCCACCCACCCACCCATCCATCTATCTACCTATTATCCACCCACCCACCCATCTATCCACTTAGACGGCTGGTCTAGTTTGGAGGGGGGGGTTGTTCTCTTCTCCCCTACCCATGGGTTGCTCTTCCGCCCTCAGGGAGGGACAATCCACCCGGGGTCCCCGCACAGCCTCCTACCCCCCTTACCGGCCTGTCGACCTGCATGATCTCCCACAGCACCTCGGCTACATCCGGTAGGGTGTAAGGCGGCAGGCAGAAACAGCTGGTCTGCAACAGCTGGCTCACCAACTGCTGGCCCAGCTGGGTCATCACCTGCCCGATGAGCTCCTTGCGGGCCTCAAAGTCCTCCTCGTGCTGCAAACGACACACAACCACACAACGGAGAGACCTCAGGCGCTGGCCACCCCCTGCCTCCACTCCAGGCGGCAGGTTTAAGAGTCTGGTCCTTTGGCTAAAGCCTTGTCTAAAGAGGGGCACATAACTAAGGCAGAATACCAGCTAATAGCCCGAATCTGCAAAGATGAAGTCAGGAAAGCTAAGGCTCAAAATGAATGACAATTCAAGACTATTGCAACAATAGTCCAAAATAACAAAAACAAAAGCTTCTTTCGACGCGTAAAAAGAAAAAGAAAGTGCCTGAAATGGTATAGGGTTTCCTGCCTGAGCAGGGGGTTGGACTAGATGACCTCCAAGGTCCCTTCCAACCTATTATTATTATATTATTATAAGGGAACGACCGGTCCACGAATGGGAGAACATGGCAAGAAGGGGACGAGCAACAGGGAGAAAACGGAATTGCTTAACTCGTTTTTTGCATCTGTCTTTACACAAAAGGAAAAAACAGTCCAACCGACCAAAAACAGTACCGTTAAAAAAAACACCACAGTTTAGGAAGAGTACAAATAGTCCTCAACTTACAACAGTTCACTTAGTGACTGTTCGAAGTTACAGCAGCTCTGAAAAAAGTGACGTATGACCATTTTTCACACTTATGACCCTTGCAGCATCCCCCATAGCCGCAGGATCAAAATTCAGATGCTTGACAACTGACTCACATTTATGACCGTTGCTGCATCCCGGGGTCACGTGATCCCGTTTTGCAACTTCCCGACAAGCAAAGTCAATGGGGAAATCGCATTCATTTAACAACCGGGTTACTAATTTAAGAACGGCAGTGATTCACTTCACAAATGTGGCAAGAAAAAAAATGGTAAAACTCACTTAACAAATGTCTCACTTAGCGACATAAATTTTGGGCTCGATTGCGGTCATACGTTGAGGACTACCTATACAAGTTAAAAAAGGCAGGAGAATGGTAAGACGAGTTCAACTCACCAGGGGGGGGGGAAGGAAAGAGGGACACATAACTAAGGCAGAATATCAGCAAATAGCCCGAATCTGCAAAAAGTCAGGAAAGCAAAGGCTCAGAACGATCAAAGACTTGCAAACAAAAGTCAAAGAAAATTTTAAAAATAAGTTTCTTTCAAGATATAAATAATAAGGAAAAAGTCCACGAAACTGTCAGTCCACTAATGAGAGAAGATGGCAAGGAAGGAACAGGCAGCCGGGAGAAAGCAGAGCTGCTTAACTCCTTCTTTGCATCGCTCTTCACGCCAAAAAAAAAAAAGAAGCTATAGCCCAACCTACCAAAAACATAACTGCAAAAGGCAGACTCGAAATAAAGATTAAAACAAGCAAGGAGAGGGTTATAGAACACCTGTCTAATCTTGATAAATATAAATCACCGGGATCAGATGGGTTACACCCCAAGGTTCTGAAGGAACTGGCAGACGTGATCTCAGAACCACTGCACTGTATCTTTCAATACCACTTTACAAGGCCTTGGTAAGGCCACACCTGGAATACGGCATCCAGTTTTGGTCAGCACGATATAAAAAAGATGTTGAGACTCTAGAAAGAGTGCAGAGAAGAGCAACAAAGATGATCAGGGGACTGGAAGCTAAAACATATAGGGAACGGTTGCTGGAATTGGGTATGTCTAGTTTAATGAAGAGAAGGAGGAGGGGGGACATGATAGCAGTCTTCCAGTATCTCAGGGGCTGCCCCAAAGAAGAGGGAGTCAAGCTATTTTTCAAAGCGCCCAAAGGCAGGACAAGAAGCAACGGATCATGGAAACTCATCAAGGAGAGAAGCAACCTAGAAATAAGGAGAAACTTCCTGAACAGTGAGAACAATTAACCAGTGGAACAGCCTGCCACCGGAAGTTGTGAATGCTCCAACACTGGAGGTTTTCTAGAAGAGATTGGATAGCCATTTGTCTAAAATGGTATAGGGTTTCCTGCCTGAGGAGGCGGTTGGACTAGAAGACCTCCAAGGTCCCTTCCAACTTCTTATTATTATTGTCGTTGTTGTTATTGTTCCTGGAGCACCAGGGAAGTACCAGAGGACTGGAAAAGAGCTGACATGGTCCCCAACTTCAAAACAAGTGTGTGTGTGGGGGGGGGGGGGGGGAAATGGATCCAGGAAACTACAGACCTGTCAGCCTGACCTCAATACCTGGGAAGATTCTGGAAAAGGTAACCAAAGCGACGGATCTGCCTAGGACAGCCGAGAATCGGATAAGCCAGCCCGTTTCCAAAACCCAAGCACGGCTACCGCTGTGCCCCGTCACCTGCCGGCCGCCCCCGACTCACATCGTTGGACACTCCGGTGTGGACGAGGTCGCGCAAGAACTTCATGACGCTGCAGTTGGCGTCCCGGTGGTCCAGGGTGGTGGCGGCGATGGCCCACTGCAGGATGGGGAGGATCACCTGGCTGCGCAGGAGGGTGAGTGGGCTGCGCTGGATGAACCTGTGACGGGGTGGGGGGGGAGAGGGAGTTAGACGTTTCTCACAGCCACCCCTCCCACATGGGGGTTGGGGGCGTTGCAAATTAAGGGGGCAATTGAGGCATCTCAGTGGAATTCTTTCTGCTCCCTACTGAAGCCTCTCCTCCCTCTATCTGCCTGTTTGTCTCTCTCTCTCTCTCCGTCTCTCTGGATGCCCCTCCATCCATCTGTCCATCTATCCATTTGTTCGTCTGTCCCCTCCCCCCATCTATCTATCCATCATTTATCTATCTATCTCTATCCATCATTTATCTATCTATCCATCCATCATTTATCTATTTTTCTTTCTATCTATCAACCTACCTTTCTATCTAATCTATTCCATCTCTCTCATCTATCAATCATTTATCTATCATCTATCATCCATCCCTCTATCTATTCCATCTCTCATGTATCTCTCATCTATCTATCTATCTATCATCTATCTATCTATCTATCTATCTATCTATCTATCTATCTATCTATCTATCTATCATCTAATCTATCTTCTCATTTCTATCTTCATTTCTATTTTCTATCTAATTTATTCCATCTCTCTCATCTATCAATCATTTATCTATCATCAATCTATCATCCATCCATCCATCCCATCTCTCTCATTTATCATCTATGTATCTATCTAATCTATTCCATCTCTCATCTATCAATCATTTATCTATCTGTCTGTCTGTCATCTATTTATCCCTCTATCCGTCCCTCTATGTATTTCTCTCTAGCTACCTATCTCTCTGCTCGTCCATCCACCCACCATTCACCTGTCACCCAGCTATCATTTACCGTCTACCTTTACACCTGCTCATCCACCCACGTCTGTCTCTCTCTGTCGTTCTCTCTATTCCTCTTTTCCTATCCTTCCATTTCATCTGCTGCGGTCACTGCACAAGTCAGTCCCACCGGCCTCTTCCATCTGCCTCCGCCAGTCTCAGATTCAAAGGGATTTGCGCCACCTGGCACCCTGGAATCCAGGCCACCCAGGAGGGTCCCATTTGGGGCCGCTCCCTTCTTGGGCCAGGAACGGGCCGAGGTGGGGGTACCTGGTGGCCAGCCGGAAGAGGTCATCCACGGTGTCTGGGTGGTTCTGGAGCCCGTTGGGTTGCTCAAGCAGCCGGAAAGTGGGGACACACAGCGCCTGGGATGAAGGGACAAGGGGACGGCTCAGCAGACCGGCCGGAGCACGTCTCCTTGCGTGGGAACCCCCCCCAAAAAAACAAAATTCTCCTCCTGTTGCTTTCCGGGTCCCTGCCCAGGACTGGGGACACAAGATGGCCTGGCCCCTTCCAGCTCCACGGCTGGGTTCACACAGCAGGCTTGGCTGAAACCGGGGAGCGGGGGGGAAGGTTATTTATTCACTTTTATTTCTATCCTGCCTTGATTACGGTTACAGATAACTCTAGGCGCCAAACAGACCCAACTGACCTTCTTCCTCTTGTTTTCCACACAATGACAACCCTGTGAGGTGGGACTGGCTGAGAGAGGGACTGGCCCAAGGTCCCCCAGCTGGCTTTCGTGCCTAGGGAGGGACTACAATTCACCGTCTCCTGGTGATTGGCCCAAACTCACCCAGCCAGCTTTCAGGCTTAAAGCAGAACTAGAACTTACCGTCTCCTAGTCATTGGCCCAAAGTCACCCAGCCGACTTTCAAGCTTAAGGTGGGACTAGAACTCACCGTCTCCTGACAACTGAACCAAAGTCGCCAAGCCGGCTTTCATGCATAAGGCAGAACTAGAACTCACCGTCTCCTGACAACTGAACCAAAGTCGCCCAGCCGGCTTTCATGCATAAGGCAGAACTAGAACTCACCGTCTCCTGACAACTGAACCAAAGTCGCCCAGCCGGCTTTCATGCATAAGGCAGAACTAGAACTCACCGTCTCCTGACAACTGAACCAAAGTCGCCCAGCCGGCTTTCATGCATAAGGCAGAACTAGAACTCACCGTCTCCTGACAACTGAACCAAAGTCGCCAAGCCGGTTTTCGTGCATAAGGCAGAACTAGAACTCACCGTCTCCTGACAACTGAATCAAAGTCGCCCAGCCGGCTTTCATGCATAAGGCAGAACTAGAACTCACCGTCTCCTGACAACTGAACCAAAGTCGCCCAGCCGGCTTTCATGCATAAGGCAGAACTAGAACTCACCGTCTCCTGACAACTGAACCAAAGTCGCCCAGCCGGCTTTCATGCATAAGGCAGAACTAGAACTCACCGTCTCCTGACAACTGAACCAAAGTCGCCCAGCCAGCTTTCATGCATAAGGCAGAACTAGAACTCACCGTCTCCTGACAACTGAACCAAAGTCGCCCAGCCGGCTTTCATGCATAAGGCAGAACTAGAACTCACCGTCTCCTGACAACTGAACCAAAGTCGCCAAGCCGGTTTTCGTGCATAAGGCAGAACTAGAACTCACCGTCTCCTGACAACTGAACCAAAGTCGCCCAGCCGGCTTTCATGCATAAGGCAGAACTAGAACTCACCGTCTCCTGACAACTGAACCAAAGTCGCCCAGCCGGCTTTCATGCATAAGGCAGAACTAGAACTCACCGTCTCCTGACAACTGAACCAAAGTCGCCAAGCCGGTTTTCGTGCATAAGGCAGAACTAGAACTCACCGTCTCCTGACAACTGAACCAAAGTCGCCCAACCGGCTTTCATGCATAAGGCAGAACTAGAACTCACTGTCTCCTGACAACTGAATCAAAGTCGCCCAACCGGCTTTCATGCATAAGGCAGAACTAGAACTCACCGTCTCCTGATAACTGAATCAAAGTCGCCCAACCGGCTTTCATGCATAAGGCAGAACTAGAACTCACCGTCTCCTGACAACTGAACCAAAGTCGCCCAGCCGGCTTTCATGCATAAGGCAG
Source organism: Vipera ursinii (assembly GCF_947247035.1). Classification (NCBI taxonomy): domain Eukaryota; kingdom Metazoa; phylum Chordata; class Lepidosauria; order Squamata; family Viperidae; genus Vipera; species Vipera ursinii. The sequence goes on along the minus strand of NW_028148397.1, from coordinate 13,996 downwards.
AACTAGAACTCACCGTCTCCTGACAACTGAATCAAAGTCGCCCAACCGGCTTTCATGCATAAGGCAGAACTAGAACTCACTGTCTCCTGATAACTGAATCAAAGTCGCCCAACCGGCTTTCATGCATAAGGCAGAACTAGAACTCACCGTCTCCTGACAACTGAACCAAAGTCGCCCAGCCGGCTTTCATGCATAAGGCAGAACTAGAACTCACCGTCTCCTGACAACTGAACCAAAGTCGCCAAGCCGGCTTTCGTGCATAAGGCAGAACTAGAACTCACCGTCTCCTGACAACTGAACCAAAGTCGCCCAACCGGCTTTCATGCATAAGGCAGAACTAGAACTCACTGTCTCCTGACAACTGAATCAAAGTCGCCCAGCCGGCTTTCATGCATAAGGCAGAACTAGAACTCACCGTCTCCTGACAACTGAATCAAAGTCGCCCAACCGGCTTTCATGCATAAGGCAGAACTAGAACTCACTGTCTCCTGATAACTGAATCAAAGTCGCCCAGCCGGCTTTCATGCATAAGGCAGAACTAGAACTCACCGTCTCCTGACAACTGAACCAAAGTCGCCCAGCCGGCTTTCATGCATAAGGCAGAACTAGAACTCACCGTCTCCTGACAACTGAACCAAAGTCGCCAAGCCGGCTTTCGTGCATAAGGCAGAACTAGAACTCACCGTCTCCTGACAACTGAACCAAAGTCGCCCAACCGGCTTTCATGCATAAGGCAGAACTAGAACTCACTGTCTCCTGACAACTGAATCAAAGTCGCCCAACCGGCTTTCATGCATAAGGCAGAACTAGAACTCACTGTCTCCTGATAACTGAATCAAAGTCGCCCAACCGGCTTTCATGCATAAGGCAGAACTAGAACTCACCGTCTCCTGACAACTGAACCAAAGTCGCCCAGCCGGCTTTCATGCATAAGGCAGAACTAGAACTCGCGGTCTACCGCTTTCTAGCCCGGTGCCTTAACCACTAGAGTCTAGACCCAACTGGCTCTGACGGGATACGTGTGAGTTTGCAAGAGGAGCAATGAACTTGACTGAACCAGGCAATTAACCAGCTTCAGCCGCTTGTTTTGGGCCCCGCCTGCTCTAGGGACGGAGCCACAGGGTCTCCTGAGACAGTGGCTGGAGCGGGGGAGGGGGGGGGGCAGAGGACCCCTCGCCTTCCCCTCCGCCCCGTCTCCAGCACCGACCTACCTACCTACCTGCAGCATGTCAAGCAGCCCCTGCCTGCAGCCTTCCTCCATGCCGTACTCGTCCACCAGGATGCTGCCCAGATAGAGGAAGCAGGAATGCTGATGCTCCTGGTACACGCTCACCATCTGCCAAGGAAAACAGCCGGCACTCAACGGGGGAGCGCACAGTTGTTAAGCGAGTCACGCGGTCCTGAAGGGAATCTGGCTTCCCGCGTTGCTTGTCAGAAGGTCGTAAAAGGGGATCGCGTGACACACACACCCCACCGGGACTCTGCAACCGTCACAAATGTGAGTCTGTTGCCAAGCGTCCGAATTTTGATGGCGTGACCCTGGAGGATGCTGCGACGGTAAGTGTGGGGGGGAAAAAACCCGGTCATAATTAAAAACATTTTCCCCCAGCGCCGCTACAATTTTGAACGGTCGCTAAGCGAATGGTTCTGTTTGCTTTTTTATTTTTTAAAAAAAACTATCCTAGGACTCCGTTGCAGGAATGAACGCCAGTCGGCAGAGGGGTGAAAAAAACCTCACCTGAGTGACCAGAGGCTGCAGGAGGGCTGCCGACCCCTTCCCGACACAACGGACGGCGAAACGCAGGCATCGGCAGCAGCGTTCCACGATGCGGTTGTCTGCCCGGTGCTTGTTCAACGTCTCCGAGAGCACCGGCCAAATCTGGGGAAGACCGAGAGGAACGTCAAAAGGACGACAGGAGGAAGTGTAGTGGACCAAGGTTCTCCAACGTTGAAGACTTCTGGACTTCAACTCCCAGAATTCCCCAGCTGGCATGCTTTAAGATGGGTGGACTTCAACTCCCAGAATTCCCCAGCCAGCATGCTTTAAGATGGATGAACCAACTCCCAGAATTCCCTAGCCAGCACGCTTTAAGATGGGGGGGGGGGGGAACTTCAACTCCCAGCATGGCTGGCTGAGGAATTCTGGGAGTTGAAGTCCACAGAGTCGCCACGGTTGGAGACCCTTGCAGTGGACGACAGCCCCAAGGGCAAAAACAAAAACCCTCCAAGACAGGGGTGGGCAGTTAAATTTCCCAAGGTGCCATGTAAGAAATTGAGACTGTTGTGCGCGTGTGCGTGCACACACACACACACACGCACACACACGTAAATTGGAAAAAAATAGCAGTCACTTTCAAAATGAAAGCGACCTACAAGAGCCAGAGATGGGCAGCTGTGGCCTGGAGGTCATAAAATGCCCAGGTTTGCTCTAACGTGGTCTGTGGGAGTTTTCCCCAACCTGGAGCCCTTTAGTGTCGGCCCCGCTCTGGATTTTCAGGAGTGGGTGGGGGGCACAAACAGGCCCTGCCCGTTTACCTCTTGGATGACTTTTTGGCACGGGTGCGTCTGTCCGTTTTCTACAATGGGGTTGGTGTGCCTGGGATGGAAAGAGAAATCAAAAGAAAAAGGGAACTCTCTGGGATGAAAGCTGGTTTCAAGCGGGCGGGTAAGGAGACGATGAGGATGACTCTGGGAATCTGGAGCTGGGTGCTTTCCTTGTAGACATTGGATGACCCCACTAGGGAACATCATCAGTGCTAAGAGACAGTGGGGCATGCAGAGAAGAGGAGGAGGAAGACCGTGGGGGTCCTTGTTGCTCTCTGAGCTGGGTGGTTTCCTTGCAGACGTTTCATGACCCAACTAGGGAACGTCATCAGGGCTAGGAGGGGGGAGGGTTTGTGGAGAGGAGGAGGAGGAGGAGAATGACTCTGGGGGGGGGGTGTCCTTGGTGCGACGTTTCATGACCCAACTAGATAACATCATCAGTGCTAGGAGGGAGAGGGGTATGCGGTGAGGAGGAGGAGGAGGAGGAGGAGGAGGAAGACAATGACTCGGGGGTGTCCCTTGGTGCACTCTGAGTTTGCTTGATTTTTTTCAGACGTTTCGTGACCCAGCTAGGTAACACCATCAGTGCTAGTACGGATTTGCTCCCCCTTTATACAGGAGTGGCTTGCCCCGTCATTGTGGACGGGGATGTTCTTGGCAGCCCTTTGATTAGCCTGTCGGGGTTCACCGTCGGCTTCTTTGTCTGAATCAGTGGATCCTTGAGCCGAGCACTCGAGTGTTGTTGAGTCAAGGAGAGCTCTGTAGAGATCCTTCCTCATTTCTACGACTAGGAAGGTCTCCTAAGACCAAACCGTGGCAAGGAAGAGCGCCCTAAAGTATTGGAGGGGGGTGGGGGGTGCGGCAAAGAAGCCACAGTACTGCCTGCTGTTCGGACCCCTAGCCCCGCCCCACCCCGGTGCTTACCTAAATATAACGGCCAGGCGGTCGAGGGGCACGGTGGGGTCCGAGGAAAGCCCGTTGCTCGGCTCCTGAGACAGCAGCTGAAGGAGAGGGAGAAGGCGCCGGAGCACCCCAGGCGGGGAAGATTATTGATTGAAGAAATTTTATTAGCCACCGGTCCGGTAGCCCAAATTCAGCCTCGGAAGGTCTTGGTTCCTGAGCCATCCTGTTTAACCTCAGACACCCCTCCTCCAAAGAGGTGCCTCGGGTGTGGACTACAACACCTATAATTCCCAGCTCCCCGTGTCTACCTTCTCATTTCTATCTTCTCATTTCTATCATTCCTATCTATTTATCTACCTATCTTCCTTCTTCCTATCTATTCTCATTTCTATATATCTTATTTCTATCTTCTCATTTCTATCTTTTCATTTCCATTTTCTCATTCCTATCTTCTCATATCTATATCATTATCTATTTACTATATCTACCTATCTTCCTTCTTCCCACCTATCTATCTTCTCATTTCTATCTTCTCATATCTATCTATGTCATTCCTATCAAACTATCAATCAAGCTATCTGATTTCTATCTTCTCATTTCTATCTTTTCATTTGTATCTATTTTCTCATTTCTATCTTCTCATATCTATCTATATCATTCCTATCAATTTATCTATCTGTCTCTCTTCTCATTTCTAAAAAAATCTTCTATCTTCTCATTTCTATTTTCTCATTTCTATCTTCTCATATCTATTTATATATGTATCTATATCATATCTATCTATCTATCTATCTATCTATCTATCTATCTATCTATTTATTTATTTTAATTCCATTTATATCCCGCCCTTCTCCGAAGACTCAGGGCGGCTTACAAGCTTAGCAGTAGCTATCTATCTATCATCTATCTATCTATCTATCTATCTATCTATCTATCTATCTATCTATCTATCTATCTCTATTTCTCATCCTATCTATCTCTATTTCTCTCTCTCTCTCTCTCTCTCTCACTCTCTCTCTCTCTATCTTCCCATCTTTTACCCTCTCTCTTTATCTAATTTATATCCTGCTTGTATTATTTTCACAAAGCGCCATCTTCTTCCTCCTCCTATTTTCCCTACAACGCTTTGAAGTGGACTGAGCTCAGAGAAAGCCCAAAATCACCCAGCAGGCTTTGCAGGCCTAAGGCGGGACTAGAACTCCCCGTCTCCGGGTTTTTCCAACCTGGCCACGCTCCCTTCGGCAAACGTCTCCCCGGGGGGCACAGGAGCGAGCAGGCGCCCGCCAGGGAAGGGCCCGCCAGCCGAGGGCTGCTTTTCCACCCGGAGAAAAGGGACCCCTCCCAGCCCCGCTGCAGACCACCCACCTTTTTCAGGGCCATCACCTGAACGGCGCAAAGTTCACTGAGGCACGCCGAGATCTTCTCCAGGGGCAGCCTGGCGAGCACCAACGCCGTCCCTGCCCGAGGAGAGGGAGGACAGGAGTGGGTCACACGAGGATGATGGGCTTGGCCTCCGCCGCAGGAGCCCAGCTTGGCACCCAGGGGGCACTCCGGGCCCGGGGCTGGGAGGAGGAGGAGGAGGAGGCTGAGGCCATACCTTTCAGGAGTCCCACGGCCGCTTCGGGCGAGAGCATGAAGGAGTCCAGAGAGCGGGCGATTTCCAGCAGGCCCGTGAAGTGCTGGGCCATGTGGTCCCGGCACACCGAGCAAATGTTGTGGATGGCTTTGGCGGCCACGGAGGCCAGGGCCTTCTCACACAGGCCCTTCATCAAGTAGCCCAGGACCGGATCTGGGGGGGAAGGAGGAGGAGGAGGAGCTGGATGGGGGCGCCCGGAAGGGACTGAAGGGGCTTCTTTGGCAGAAGCATCTTTTTCCCTGGGATCATTTGCAGCCCCCCCTCCTTCCTTCCACTCCCCTATCCATCTTCCATCATTCCTTTCTTCCTTCTACTCTTATATCCATCCATCTTTCATTACTTCCTCCCTATCCTTCTTTCCACTCACCTATCCATCTTCCATCCTTCCTTCCTTCCATCCTTTCTTCCTTCTACTCTTCTATCCATCCATCCATCCATCCTTCCACTCAATCTATCTTCCTTCCTTCCTTTCCTTCCTTCCATCCATTCATCTTTCCATCCATACTTTCTTCCTTCTATTCTTCCATCGATCCATCCTTCATACTTCCTCCCTATCCTTCCTGCCACTCACCTATCCATCTTCCATCCTTCCTTCCTTCCTTCCTTCCATCCTTTGTTCCTATTCTTCCATCCATCCATACTTCCTTCTCCCTAACCGTCCACTCCCTTATCCATCCATCCCTCCCTCCCTCCCTTTCTTCCTTCTATTCTTCCCTCCCTCCCTCCCTCCCTCCTTTTCTCCATCTTTCGTCTTTCCCTCCCTCCCACCCATTCACCCACCCACCCAGAGAGGCCCGGTCTGAATGACAAGTCCCCACCCCCTGCAAAGGGAGCTGAAGAATCCCCTCGTCCGGAGGGTCCTTTGGGGTACCTGCCTGTGCTGACCGAGCCACAGCCTCGCCCCTCCCCCCCAACTCACCCAGGAACTGGGGGTTCCTGTCCACCACTTCGCTCATCTCCCCAACCAGTTCGATGCTTGTGTAGCGCACCGCTGTGTGCACGGCTTCGGGGAGACGCACCACTCCGTCCAGCACTTCCACCAGGGTGGGGTTATTCTCTCTGCGGGGGTGGAGGGGTGGGGGGGGGGAAGAAAAGCAGGACAATTCAGCCCTCAAAAGTTGCTGCCCTGAGTTATTTTGAGCTATTCTATTCTATTCTAGTATATACTAATATATTCTATATTCCTCCATTCTGTTCTATTCTATTTTATATTCTCTATACTGTGTGTGTCTGTGTGTATATATATAAGTATATGTATATGTGTAAATATATGTATGTATATGTATATGTATGTATATATATACGTGTGTGTATATATATATGTGTGTGTGTGTGTATATATATATACATATATATATATTCTATATATATCTCTCTCTATATATAGAATATATGTAAATTCTGTTCTATTCTATTCCCTATTTTCATTCTCTTCTATTCCATTCCATTCCATTCCATATATTCTATTCTATTCTATTCTATTGTATTCTATTGTATTCTATTCTATTCTATTGTATTCTATTCTATTCTATTCTTCCATTCCATTCCATTCCATTCTATTCTATTCTATTTTATTCTATTGTATTCTATTGTATTGTATTGTATTGTATTCTATTCTATTCTATTCTAAATATTCTATTCTGTTCTGTTCTATTTTCCTTTTATTCTATTCTATTCCTATTCTATTCTATTCTTCTACTATTCTATTCTATTCTATTCTTCTACTATTCTATTCTATTCTATTCTTCTACTATTCTATTCTATTCTATTCTAAATATTCTATTCTCTTCTGTTCTATTTTCCTTTTATTCTATTCTATTCCTATTCTATTCTATTCTATTCTATTCTAACTATTCTATTCTGTTCTGTTCTGTTCTATTTTCCTTTTATTCTATTCTATTCTATTCTATTCTATTCTATTCTATTCTATTCTATTCTATTCTATTCTATTCTATTCTATTCTATTCTATTCCATTCCATTCCATTCCATATTTTCTATTCTATTCTATTCTATTCTATTCTATTCTATTCTATTCTATTCTATTCTATTCTATTCTATTCTATTCTATTCTATTCTATTCCATTCCATTCCATTCCATTCCATTCCATTCCATTCCACTCCACTTCTCTACACTATTCTATTTATGTAAATAATAATGGTTGGAACAAAGGAATAAATAAATAAATAAATGAAAATATGTAAAAGGGGGCAAGCTAGCAACTTCCTCCTCAGTAAAGGAGGCTTTTAAGAAGAGACTGGACAGCCGTTTGTCTGGAATAGTATAGGGTCGCCTGCTTGAGCGGGGCTGGACTAGAAGACCTTCAAGGTCCCTTCCAACTCTTTGACTGTTATTGTTATAGGAAGCCAGGCCCTTTCGAGTCAGGTAGAAAAAAGAGTCTGGGAGAGACACATTCCGGGCCCAATTTACACTGTTCATTCTACACTAGGAAAGCCACACAAAGACTCACACGGGAAACCCCACGGCTGGAGCACCCAGACTCTGGGGTGGCTCCCCCACCCACTACTCACTGGTCAACGCTCTTGGCTATTGCAGCCATGATGAAGAGCACGGCCTCCGTCACCTCCCAGGGCGGGTTGCCTTCTTTCAAAGTGGCGTAAAGCTGCAGGAAGAAATAGAGGGAGGAGGAGGAGGAGGAGGAATACGTGGGCGAAGGAAGCAGCCAAACAATGTTCAACTCTGAGAAAAGCCCCACCACGCCAGTCTCCCATCTTAAGCACGAAAGCCGGCTGGGTGACTTTGGGCCCATCACCAGGAGACGGTGAGTTCTAGTCCCGTCTTAGGCGTGAAAGCCAGCTGGGTAACTTTGGGCCCATCACCAGGAGACGGTGAGTTCTAGTCCCGCCTTAAGCACGAAAACCAGCTGGGTGACTTTGGGCCAATCCCCATCTCTCAGCCCAACCCACCTCACAGGGTCGTTGTGGGGCCAATAGGGAGTAGGAAGGAAGGTGACATATGTTTGTTGCCTTGGCTTAAATATATAGAGTAATAAAGGTGGAATAAAACTCAATCTCAACAAAAACAGGCTAGAAGGAAGAGCGAACGGTGGGCGCACCACGATGAAGCTCCCCGTGGCCCCCTCAGACCCTCACCTGCGCAAAGCACTCCACGGAGCCGACCAGGAAGATCAAGTCCTTGACGAGATCCGACACTCTCATCCGGAACTCCCCAAAATCGTCTGTTTCCTCGGGGATCCCTTCCTAGGATTTGCGGAGCAGAAGAAGAGAAAGGATATGACCGAGAGGGTGACAGGGCCGGCTGAAGCATTCTGGGAGTTGAAGTCCTCAGGTTGTGACGCTGAGCATACAGGTAGCCCTCGACTGACCATCCCAGCTGAGCCAAAATCTCCGTCGCTAACCGAGGCGCTGACTTTGCTTCTCAGAGGGTCGCCAAGGGGGATCACGTGACCCCGGGACACTGCGGCCGTCGTAAATACGAGTCAGTCATCGAGGGTCTGAATTTTGACCACGTGACAAACGGGGATCTGATCGACAAGCTCAGCGTCCTAACCCACTGAGCCACCGCGTCCCTCATATACATGGTTGCACTTTGAAAATAAAGGTTCATTCATTCATTCATTCATTCATTCACACACACGCCCCAACACCGGGCCACCAAGCAGAAAGGTTGAAGATCGCCGGTCCACACCAACGGGGGCGAGGGAGGAAAAAAACCCGGCTTACGTGGTCCGGGTCCAGCTGGCAGTGGCGGGCCAAGGCATGAAGGAGCCGCTGGATGTAGGCCTTGAAGATGCTGTGGATGATGGCATCGTCGGTCTTGTAGAGGTGCTCGCCCAGCCGGTACCAGAAGTTGAAGGAGATCTCCACCACCTGAGGTTGCGAGGGGTCCTTTTAGATTTGCCTCTTCTGGCACAAGGCAGCAGCCCCCCCCAACACTCTTCAGCACCCCAAAACTTTCAGGACGGTTGCAGGTTCTACCAAGGATACCCCAAAGGTGCTTTTTTTTTCAGGAGGCAACGGGACTTTCTTGGTTTTGCTTCCAAGACGTTTCGCTTCTTGGCCGAGAAGCTTCATCAGGTTCTGACTGGACGGCAGGGAAATGGGAGGATTTATACTCCTTGCAGAGAGCTGGTCATTTGCATGCTTTTGGGGAGCCGTTGAGGCCACTTGGAAGTTTTTCCTGTAAGTTTGGGGTCACCTGAGTGGTGCAAATGGGGGTGGAGCCTTCTTGGAACTGCTGATAGGGCCGGGACACCCATTTGCGTCACTCGGGTGACTCTGAGGACACAGGCAAACCTCCAAGTGGCTTCAACGACCCGCTCAAAGGATGCAAATGACCAGCTCTCTGCAAGGAGTATAAATCCTCCCGTTCCCCGCCATCCAGTTGGAGCCGAAGAAGCTTCTCGATTGAGAAACAAAACGTCTTCGAAGACAAACAAGGAAGTCCAGTTGCCTCTTGAAAAAAAAGCACTTTGGGGGATAACCGTGACCTGGAGGATGGGGAATCTCCGCAGATGTGGACCAAGGAAATGGAAGGCGGAGGCTGGGGCTTCTTACCTCGTACTGGGGGTGTCCCGCACAGATCAAGAGCAGCTCTATAGTCCGCAGGTCCCCCAAGCCTTGGCCCGGGGTGCAAACGATTTTGTCCAGAAAGGTCTCGCAGAGTTCGGTGAAGATCCGACAGTAGTTGAGGACCCTAGGGGGAAAATAAATAAATAAATAAAAAATAAAACACCAGGCAGTGGTGAGTCGGCCAGACAATCTCAGTAGGCACAAAATCAAGGCAAGGCAGTTTCTGACGTATGCACAAGTGCTCCTCGACTTACGACGATCAGTGGGACCAGAATTTCCACCAGCAAGGCCAGGAAGTGAAGTGAGCCCTGCCCTGTTTTCATAACCCTTTTTAATTTTGTTGCCACGGTTGTTAAGCACGTCGCCGCAGCCATTAAGCGAATCGTGCAATCGTTAAGCGAATCACACGGTCGTTAAGGGGATCCGGCTTCTCCACCCACTTTGCTTGTCTGAAGCGAGGTGAGAAGGTCGCCCATGACGATCACGTGATCCCGAGATGCCGCAAGCGTCGTAAACACATGTTGGATGTCCCAATTTTGATCATGTGACCGCCGGACGCTGTGAGAATTAGGAAGTGCGAGAACCAGCCCTGACCCCCTTTCTTCAGTGCCGTCGTAACTCCAAGCGCTGTCTAAACAAATGGTTTTAAGTGGAGGACTATCTGCACAGGTAGTCCTTGGCTTACAACGGTTCATTTAGGGGTCGCTCAAAGTTATGACGGCCCTGAAAAAATGTATTTAGGACCGTTATTCACAGCACTCCCCAGGGTCACGCGATCACAATTCAGACACTGGGCAACTGACTCCTGTTTATGACGGTCGCAGTGTCCCGGGGTCAGGTGATCGGTCCCCTTTGGCGACCTTCTGACAAGCAAAAAAGTCAAGGGGGAAGCCGGATTCACTTAACAACCGGGTTGCTAACTGATCCGCTGCAGTGACTCGCTTAACAATGGAGGCAAGCAAGGGGCAAAGATCACTTAACAAACGTCTCGCTTAGCAGCGGAAATTTTGGGCTGAACTGTGGTCATAAGTGAGGGCTACCTGCATTTAATGCTTTGTCCTGATTTCCGCTCTATTCCCAGGGACTCGGCTGAGGGAGATCTCTGCCCCGGATTCAGAAGATCCACTACAGGTGTTTCACTTAAGAGAGTTCATTTAGTGAACTGCTCAAAGTCCCGACGACACTGGGGGAAAAAGGGACTTACGACCATTTCTCCACTTACAACCGTCGCAGCGTCCCCCACGGTCCCCTGACCAAAATTCAGACGCCTGGAAGCCAACTCACATTTACGACGGTCGCAGAATCCCAGGGTCGCGTGATCCCCTTTTGCAACTCCCTGACAAGCAGAGTCAATGGGGAAGCCAGGATTCGCTTAGCAACCGTGTGGATGGCTTAACAACTGCAAGGGATTCACTTAACAACGGGGGGAAGGAAGGTCGTAAAACGGGGCCAAAGTCACTGAACAGCTCTCTCGCTTGGCAATTGATGATTGGCTCAATGTCACCTAGCCAGTGTTCATGCCTAAGGCGGGACTAGAACTCACCGTCTCCTGGTGGATTGGCCCAAAGTCACCCAGTCAGCTTTCATGCCTAAGGCGGGACTAGAACTCACCGTCTCCTGGTGGATTGGCCCAAAGTCACCCAGCTGGGTTTCATGCCTAAGGTGGGACTAGAACTCACTGTCTCCTGCTGACTGGCCCAAAGTCACCAACCGGCTTTCATGCCTAAGGCGGGACTAGAACTCACCGTCTCCTGGTGATTGGCCCAAAGTCACCAACCGGCTTTCATGCCTAAGGCGGGACTAGAACTCACCGTCTCCTGGTGATTGGCCCAAAGTCACCAACCGGCTTTCATGCCTAAGGCGGGACTAGAACTCACCGTCTCCTGGTGGATTGGCCCAAAGTCACCCAGCTGGCTTTCATGCCTAAGGCGGGACTAGAACTCACTGTCTCCTGGTAATTGGCCCAGAGTCACCCAGTCAGCTTTCATGCCTAAGGCGGGACTAGAACTCACCGTCTCCTGGTGGATTGGCCCAAAGTCACCCAGCTGGGTTTCATGCCTAAGGTGGGACTAGAACTCACTGTCTCCTGCTGACTGGCCCAAAGTCACCAAGCTAGTTTTCATGCCTACGGCAGAACTAGAACTCGCCCTCTCCTGGTGGTTGATCCAAAGTCACCCAGCCAGCTTTCACGCCTAAGATGAAACTAGAACTTACAGTCTCCTGGTGATTGCCCCAAAGTCACCAACCGGCTTTCATGCCTAAGGCAGGAGTAGAACTCAGTGCCTCCCGGTTTCTAACCCAGTGCCTCTTGGGAACATCTCCTTGAACCCAGAGCCAGCTTCATTTCCCTTGAACAACTGAGATTGGAATTTCGAGACAGCCACATGTACTCGAGTGCCACCCGGCTGGACGTCTGGCTGTCAAACACTTCCCAGCAACAGGGCCCAGGTGAAGGATGCTCCGGGTACTCACTTGTCCAGATCCTCGCGGGCTACGGCCATGTGGTAGGCCGTCTCCAGGGTCAGGACGCCCTGGAAGAGCTGCAGGGCGAGGGGGAGGTGGATCTCCACGTTCTCGATGGCGTAGAGGGCGGAACAGATGCAGTCCGAGGCGGCTTCGTGCAAGTTGGACGACGTCTTGTCCTGTTGCTGGAAAAGAGGCCACCCAGAGATCTTGCTTAATCTTCCCGCAAGGATCTCAGCTAACATTCAGCCTCCTTTCCCATTCCCCCAAGATTACCTGACCGGCTGTGCTTATTCACACTTTCCTATCACACTGGATGGAGAGGGATGATTACAGACCTGTATCTAACACAGGGAGGGAAGCATGGGAACTCTGAATCCAGGTCATGACTAGCACCAAGGTCGGTCCGTCGTAAGTTAGGGAACTTTGTGTACTTAAGCCCCATTTGTCGGGATTGTGCTAAAATGGGAGCCCTCGGATCTTCTATCTAACCGTCTCTTGACATAGGGGAGACGTTGTTGTAGATCTGTCAGAATTTCAAACGGTCGTAAGTCGAGGACCGCCCCGTATTTTCCATAACCAAGCAGGCTAGATGTCCAGCAAGTAATTGCAAGGGGGGGGAAAGGGATGTCGCAAAAACCTGAAAAATAAATCTGTTTGCGGGCAGTCCTCAGCTTCAGGCCATAATGGAGTATTCCCATCAGGGTTGTTAAGTCGCGACCGCAGCAAAGAGAGACCGATGCGAATTTACAGGCACTGTTGTGTCGGTCGTTAAGCAACGCAGGGAGCTTTTGCCAGAAAGTCAGCTGGCGGGCAGGACACGGCAAAGATTGGCCACGTCACCCCATGGAGAATCCTTCAGATTTTGAATTCGGGTTGTAACTAGCCCCAAAGTAGGTCCGTCGCAATTTTCAATAAAGGCAGTCCTCAGTTTACGACTCTTCGTTTAGCGGCCGTTCAAAGTTACAACGGCACTGAAAAAAGAGTGACTTATGACTATGTTTCACAATTTACGACCGTTGCAGCATCCGCCCCAGGATTGACATTCACACGCTTGGCGACTGGCACGTACTTATGACCGTTTCCGTGTCCCCGGGGTCACGGGATCCCCTCTGGCGACCTTCTGACAGGCAAAGCAAAGGGGGGGGAGGGGAAGCCGGATTCACTTAGCCACCCTGTTGCTAACTGAACAACTGCAGCCATTCACTTAAGAACTGTGGCAAGAAAGGTAGCAAAACAGGGCAGAATTCATTTAACATCTGCCTCACTTAGCAACAGATGTTTTGGGCTGAGTGGTGGTGGTGAGTCAAGGACCACCTGCAGTCATAATTCAAGGACTAATCCTATATAGAAGAGCAGGGTAGGGTAGGGAATAGGAATAGAATAGAAAAAGGAAGGATGGAGAAAAGAAGGAAGGAGAACAGAACAGTAGAATAGAATAAAACAGAACATGGAACAGAACATAGAACAGGATGCAGAACAGAACAGAATAGAATAATGAAGGAATAGAAAAGAATAGAATAGAATAATGAAGAATAGAGTAATAGAATGATGAATAGAACAGACCAAAATATAGAATATAATAGAATAATGAAGAACAGAACAGAATAGAATAGAATAATGAATAGAACAGAATAATAGAGTAGAATAATGAAGAATAGAATAATAGAATGATGAATAGAACAGACCAAAATATAGAATAGAATGTAGAATAGAATAGAATAATGAAGAAAAGAGAATAAAATAAAATAATGAAGAAAAGAGAAGAATAGAATAGAATAGGGTAGAATAGAATAGAATAGAATAGAATAGAATAGAATAGAATAGAATAGAATAGAATAGAATAGAATAGAATAGAATAGAATAGAATAGAATAACAGAGTTGGAAGGGACCTTGG